>NC_057808.1:198769632-198779645 GCF_018294505.1 Triticum aestivum | reverse complement strand
GGCGGCGGACCAGCGGTGAGGAGTGGTTTTGGGGCGGGCGGGGTGACGTGGTGGCGCAGGCCGGCCGCGGGCAGCGGGGGCCGGTGGTGGCTGGCGGCTTAGGGGGGTGGAGTTTGATGATAAACTGCAGGCCCTTGATTTCGTATCCAACGGCTGGAAAATCTAATGACCAGAGATGAAAAAGTCAGTCGACTGACGTGTAGCCTCACCCCGCACGTACACATGCACGCACGCATGGAGGCGTGCAACACTGACACGTACACATAACGAACACACGCACGCATGCAGGCGTGCAACACTGACGCATACACATGCACTCACGAACACACGCATGTACGCACACATGCATGCAACACTGAACGTACCCTTGCACGCACGCAACACTCGCACACCTGCATGCACACAGCACACGACGCAAGACACACACTCAACCTATACGTGCATGCACCCTTTGTTAAGGACATGGATTGTTACGGGTATTAATCAATCTTATCTGTGATAAGAAGAGCATTGATGTTTGTAGCGGTCTTTATGAATCACAACGTATCAAACGGGCTATCAACATAGTAGGCTTATCTACATGAAAAGGATGACGTCACACTCAATGAACAATCATCGGTTTATGAAATGCCCGCTTCTGACCGCCCTGGCCCACCAAAGGTTCCTCTGCTGTGCGCTGCCTGCGTTGGGTCACTGACATGCAGGCCATGTACCCAAAGAGCCCACACGTCAGTGGAAGAACAGCGCACTGTCCTACGTCAGAGTCGAGGGCGGCACTCGCTGCATGCCCGGCTGAACACGCCTCCTTACCGCATTCAAACGCCTACATGAAACCCGCCCGTGTGGAAGCCGAGAAACCCACTCTAGACACACGTCCGTTCATGACCGGGCCGGCATTAAACGCAACGCTGGCCGAGCTCCTCCCGTCCGCCGTCTATTTAATCTCCTATTTAAACGAGGCCAAACACCGGCCAAGAATCGCACACCTCTGCCGCTCCCCTATCTCCTCCTTCACCATTTTGTCCACTCTTACAATGGCTTACGAAGAGTAGTTATTCCGCATCCAAGCCGGCTGGGTGGCCCGCCGAGCCCGCCGGATACGAGCTATGCAGCTCGCTGATCCACCTCCCTCCCCTTGCCCGACGGAGCTAGTTGTCGCCCCAAGCCGGCGCGCGGTTCAGCAACTCGCCGCTCCGGCCAGCTCGATGAGGAGCAGCGCACGGGCGTCGTTGCTACCGTCCACGCCGCCGCCTCGTACCGCGTCTCCCGTTTCTGTGGCCGAGACTCCCATGCCGGCGGCCGTGCCATGCAAGCAGCGACAGAAGCCGGTTGCGCGGAGAGCGATGAGTCGGTGGCCAGCGCCTCCGCGTCCGCCGCCATCATCGAGGAGAAGTAGAACACGGGAGGCCGCCGCCGCTTGGGTCCCATGAAGGCCACCACGGAGGCGACGTCGGCATACATAGCAGGTGTCTTGCCGGATCCTTTTGTTGCGAGGACCTTCGTCGACCCCGCATATACCTTCGGGGCTCCCGGCAGTCCGGTGATCGTGCTGCCGGACATGAGGAACACAAATCGATTGGTGGGCGACCATTTAGGCCAGGTATTATATACCTGTGCTGTCTAGAACTAGCACCGCGTAGTTCATTTGAATGTAATGAAATCCGTCATGTTTGTATGAAAATCCGGTATCTTATATGATTCTCGTCGTCGTTTATATGAAATATAACCGTGTTTGCGTGAATTTCGTCCGGTTGGTTGACTTGCTATCATAATGTGTGCGGCTACGGTTGGATGGCGTAATTTGCGGGTCGCCGGTCGGTCTGCGAGCAGCTCGGGCGGCGTGCTGGGACAAAAAGAACACAGCTCGTGCGAGCTCGTCTCCAACGTGCGCGCTGGAGGATGCATGAGAACCCGAGCCATTCCTCGTTCATCTGTGCCAAAGGCACCGGTGGACAAAAGGGTCGCCAATATTTTGGCTACCCCGGGCAAGATCCAAACAACCCATCCCAACAGATTAAAATCCCTCGTTCGCCGTGAAATTTTTCCATGTGTTGTTTTCATGGACTAGCAAGATGCCCGTGCATTGCACAGAACATCAAGATGCATTTTTTACGAAACACCTGTTGTGATTGACCCATGCAGGAGTAATCCCATTTTGTAAAAACTAATGATTGCTCGAGAATTTATCGGATAAATGGTATCTCGAGAATTTTATCGGACTCCATTTTTGTATACAAGGCCACAAACCCATATTACAGGTACCAAGGCAAAAATTAATGTCTTCTAACTCAATGTTGCAAGCCACCTTGTTTCCTTGTTTGCCGTGTAAATTAATGTGTATTCTTATCTTTCATGCACATCAAGCCAATGCTCACACTCCCGCATGCATGCAAGGGATAATTAATGTCCTCCTTTGCTAGTAGTACTACAAGGCAAACACCATTAATATTGCATCGATTAGTGTTAGTGGCCTTGTATATCTGCAAATTGTAATTTTGATAGTGGCCTTGTATATAAAAATGGAGGGAGAAAGATGAGAGATAAGGTGAGGAGGAGTGGGGCGTGGTGGTGACTGGTGGTCGGACTGGGCGGAGGCATGGGGATGGATGGCGCATTATGTATAGGTTTGTATCTCTATACTCCCTCTCACACACACCCACGTAGGTGGGGGGCCTGCACGAAGAGAAGAGGTGCACGCACGGCGCACGTACTCCCGTCTCTTTCCCAACCACACCCGCGCGGGTACACGGTGGAGCTCATTTCTGTACGAAAAGGCAGCCCACGTGGTAACTTGACACGTGTACTGGTTGTCCACTAGATGGAGGGGGGATCGTCTACCACGGGTGAACAAACAAATTGCGACTTGACGCGTTATGTTAAAAAAGAGGCAAACCATGTGGGGCCTACCTTATAGGCAAGGCTCTATACACCGGAGTACTTTTGATGTGTCTCGTCAACTCGCAGAACGAGGAGAAGCTTGCTTAGTACACCGTCTCCCCTGCCCACGGGCGCGATGGCTCGCAGGATGAGGTGAAGCTTGCTTACTGCGCCTTACGCCCGCTCCCTCGCCAACGCGCGCGGTGGCTCGCAGGACGACGAGAAAATTTTACTACTCCCTCTGTTTACTCCTCATCCCTAATACCTTGGTTAGAGAAATTATCATATTATTTGGAATATATATGTCCTTTAGTACTCCCTCCATTTACTTATACAAGGCCACTATAAAAAAAATACATTTTGCATCTATACAAGGCCACAAATAGTAATCGAGACAAAAGTTACTACTCCCTCCTTTCCAGTTTATGGCTCAATTTCAAAATCTCTCCAACCAAGGTAGACGGTGAGTGGTCGAATTAATTTCGTACTCCTAGTTTGCACAAGTAATTAGTACGCTCGTTTTTCTCAAGAAGTTATGTTTACCAAGTCATTAATTAGAACGAATGCATGAATGACCACTAAATTTCCATGAACTTCTACATGCATTGGTGAGTTTTCTCTTGACACTGCTTGCATCGGGTGATCTAACGCACCTCGAAATCCAACATGTGATGGTACTACTAGTAGTAGTAGAATTGAGACTTATAAAACGGAAAAACGAATGTTTTTTGATGAGCCCTATAAACCCTAGTGGGTACGTACTCCGTAAAATCAGATTTTCCCAAAACTAAGTCGCTCAACCTTTATTTGCTTGTTTCCCTTCCTACCTCCTTGCCTCGAACAGACTATGCAATACTCCCCTGCCTGCCACGCGGGAAAAGGCCCGCCCTCGCCTTTTTTTAGTCCGGGTTTGTATCGATGGATCGCGCGAAGCAGCGAAAACCCAAGCCGTGTCTTGTACTCCTGCGTCGACGCTCGCTTTCATGAATTCTGTACTTCCTGTCGCCAACATGTGGGACATATAGCAACTGGGTCGACGTGTCAAGCACCAAATAACAGTGCAGAATAGCAGGGGGGACACACTCCAATCGTACCGCCCCAATAGTAGTAGTAATGAGCAATGAGACGTCAAATCACAATGCCGCACCTTCCCAGACGGACGAAGCAACCATTATTTCACAGTTTGGTTCGCCATCATCTCAAACCACATAGTATTGCTTCTGCCTCAAGAGGGACACGCGCATCGCCTTGGTACATCATGACACGTGGGACCGCATGACAGGCCATGCTCCCCCGCCGATCGCTCGGTAAAATCACCTCATTTTTACTACTATACTTCCTCTGTATTGGTTTACATGGCATGCACGTCGTTCTAGGTTGAGAATTTAACTGGCTATATATGTGATGAACAGTATATGTTTAGAAACTACATCCGCTTAATAATCCAATGATATACTTTTTGTGACATAGTAACTCAGGTTTAGTTAGTCAAATGGATGACCTAGAACTACGTGCACGCCCTATAATCCGAGACATCTAAAAAACGAGACGGAGAGGGTAGTTCAGTATGTATCTTTTTAGATCAATATAGTCGGGATTCACCAAGGAGCAAAACCAAGTGGTAGGTTGCACCTGTCGTGTTGGCGTAGCGACTCAAGCAGGGTCAGTCCGCACACGAAATGGTGACACACTTAACAGGACCCCTTTGGCCGACATGTGGCTCATCCACCCTCTTGTTCCACGTGCGATGCACCAAATTACAGTTCAGAGCAGCGGTTGGAATTGGAGGCACCCTGGTCGTAGCGCCGCAGTAGTAGAAAATGAGTGATGAGGGGTCAAATCACAAAGCCCCACCTTCCCGCATTAAGCTGGACGGACGAAGCAACCATCATTTCACTCTAGGGCGCAAGAGCATAAAGAAAAGAGAAAACCAATGATGTGTGCGGAAGCTACCTAGGGCACCCTAGGGTAGGGGTCTCCACTACAGATCTTTTTTTTTGAAAGCGCCTCCACTACAAATCGGCTTCTCCCTCGTCCTCTTGAAGAAAACCGATGATGCGTGCGGCGGTAGGGTTTGTAGGAGTACTACTAGGGCGTGCGGGGCCACGTCGTAGTAAACGGGAGAGGGATTGAGTTCGAGTCGACGCCTTAAATATGTGTGGGCCACTTGGTTTTAGGGGAACGAGGCAGCATTTTGGGTTCGGGGACCAGTGGAGATATAGTACGTACAAAAAATTGTGGACGTAGGTTCGACCGAAAGGCAATGATGCATGGGCCCTGCATTTTGATATACCCGGGGCCGCGTGAAATTTGCTACTCTACTCAAAACTAGTAAGGTACACATGCATTGAACGCATGAGATTTTGAAACCAAATTATGAATAAATACACACTATAGCATGTAAAGCTTTGAGTCATATATGCATGATGTAGATGTTCGTTTAGTTCTTATAGTTCATCTCATTCAAAATCAATTATTTTTACAAAAATGTTAAGATTCATGGGGTTGTGCATTGTAAAGCATAAAGTAAAAAACAAATAATGGCAATTCATTTAGAAAAAAAATCAATTATGATACGGAAGATTCTAGAACAAAGGAGAAGTGCTTGTGTTTTGAGGTTTGTGCATTATGCTTAAGTTCAACCATGGAGTCTTCAAAATTGTACATGTGGCAGATCTGGTGGAATGTTGATGATATCCAACGGCCAGTAGTGCTCGGATTTGCCATCTCTGCACTGTCGGATTAGCTTCATCCAGCGACCATCTTACAAGTTATTCGCACACTATATAGTTCTTGTGCCATAGTTGCATGTCTTGGAAAAAAGCTACTAGTGGGTTGTACTAGCTATTTAGGAATAGAAGATGTATACATGGAAGTTGTAGGGAACGAGATGACATGGAGTATCTCAATTCCTATGAGTAGGGATTGGAAAAGACATGTCATTTGGTTGACATCATAGGAACTTTTCTATTGAATCTAGAGATGACATGTATCTCAATTCCTATGACGAGGGATTAGAAAAGAGATGTAATTTGGTTCATATCATAGGAACTTTTCTATTGAATATATGCTAATGTTTATTTTCCTTTGAAATTATGGGAGTATAGGAATCCATTCATATGAACCAAGTGGCTCTAAAGCTATAGAAATGATATCATGTTTATTTCCTTTGAAATGTGGAGTATATGAATCTATTCCTATGAACCAATTGGCTCTAAAGGAAAAAATCCTATAAAAATCATATCATATAGAGTTCCTATGATATTCCTCCACAACAAAGGATGGTTGAAATTGCTGCAGGTGATACGATGGTCTTTCTTTGTAGACTCCTCCCCCATCTTTATAGTTACCTCTCAAAGATGAATGAAATGATATATACAGGGTATTCTACATGTGCAATTTGGTACACGAAAACTCAGTAAAAGTTTGCGAGGTTCGAATTTTCAATAAAGCTATATGCACTGCATTTTGGAACGGAGGGAGCATACGATAGTTGCTAACACTTACGTGGAAGATTTGTGTGTAGGAGGAGTGGCTGTTCTGTTAAATGACATGGCAAAACTAACACTGTCGGATGCCGATCTAACGGTTCTTACGGCGTTCGTCAAGAAAAGGCTTGTGGTGAACGTTTGTCGGATAATGATTTACAGACACATGCATTGCATTGATACATGCCCCCCTCTCCCTCACGCACATGCACCGTCCCGAGTCCTCTCGCACCCACCATCTATCTGCAGGTAGACGTCACTCACATATGTGCTCTTCACACCCTACCCTCAGAACTTCTAAAAAACAAAAGACGTCGCGCACATTTTATTTTAGCTCACACGTCACACACTTATACTATTACTCTTGTGGCGAACGTTCTTTGGGCATAGTATATTGTACTCTCACGAAGACAAGCAGTGCATGCACGCACTAGTTCTCTCACACCCACTCGCGGGTACACGTAGGAGCGCATTTTTTTGAAGCTGGTACAACAAAATCACTCCACTATATATATAAGCAGGAGCCTTAGTGCTTGCTTTACTAGGGTTCCTCTCGTTCACTATCTCATGATCTCCACATCTAAGCAAGACATAGGTGGCCACACACTCTCTCAGCTCACGGCTAGTCACAAATCCGGCTGGACAACCTCGACCGGGGCAGGGGTGTAGGTGCATCGTTCACGCTGTCATCGGCGGCGAGGGAGGAGACCAACGGCTGCCCGCGCGTCCCGATCGGCGGCCGTGACGTTCTCTCCGAGAGAGCGCCGGCTCCGGAGGGCCTCCGACCCCTTCTTCTTCCCTACAGTATTGTGGCCAAGATGCTGCCTCCCATCGCCGTCTTCGCCACATGCCGACGACCCTAAGGTATATATTCCTTCGAAACCTGCCTTGCTCTACTACCCCAGCTCCCCACTTGGTTTCGTGTGGATCTTTTTTTACTTCCGTCCGCTGTTCCAAAGCCACCTAGACTTTTACTATTATTAGAGGTAAAGCTAGTTCATACAGTCGACTCTAAGAGTTGGTTCAAACAGGGAAAAAAGTGGGAAAGCTGTAGCATGAATCTAGGACTTGGTTCTAAGAGGAAACGGGGGAAAGTAGTAGATACTGGCTACCCAACCAGTCTCTTGGTTGAAAAGACTAAGAAAGCATGGTGGATGGCGAAGGGTGGGGGAAGTGGACCTATCTCTTGGTTGAAAAAGGAAAGAAAGTGACGGGTGTTGGGGGACAACGCAAATGAGAATGAGCAGGTCTAGATTTCATGTGCTCACATAGGAAAATGTCGCCGAGGAGATAAAAAATGGGACAAATGCAGACATGATGCCTGAGTGTTTGCCGCTCTCGGCAACCACATCTGCCTCACCACTTTATGCCTCTGCTGTCCCTACGCCCATATCGCTACCATTAGTGTAAAATCACATGAAGCGTTAAGCAATGCCACCTAATGTCACTATAAGTAACGGTCTAGTGCCGTCGATAAATTGAAGCAATGCCACCACCATTTTATGAAGTGCTTCCGTCTTGCTTTATTTCCCATGAATTGTGTTTTTGCAGTTACACTTAAATCTCACACCTCTAACATTGCTTCATCCCAGTGGAACTGCACAAATTTGATTGCACATTTACTGACCATGTGCTACTCTCATGACAGTAATACTAATGCTATTTGTTCTGCATGTTAATCTAGTGGTAGTGTTGATGTGATGTGATGCTACTTACTTAAGGACACTTTCATACTGTCAATCTAGTGCCAATTATAACACAATAGATGCTGTTGTTAATCATACGCCACTGCAAATATCTGTCACTATTTAAATAACCGTATTTCGTATTTGTGCAAACAGGGATGTCTGTCTCCATATCGTTTCAGGATGTCTGTCTCTGTATCATTTCTATCCGCGCAATCAAAAGCACACACCTCAGTTTTAGTAGAACTCCGCAAAATGAGATGGCTATCCCTCGTTGCCGTCGTCTAACCACCTATCTTCCAAGTATTCCTACATTGGTAGTTACTAGGTAGAATGACCAACGCAATATAAAAGAAGTTGATTCGTATGTTTTACTTCCTGATTGCAGTGTAGGGACAAGCGAAAACAACTGCATCCTAGTCCGGAGTGCACTTTCTACCAGTTCATCCATGGATCGAGGACTGGCTGGCACGGCTGCACGGCGGTTTTTTGGTCAGGTGCGCGGACAAGAGGCATTGTGGTCTACTTATTTCTGCAAATAGCGGTGCTTAAATTTAGTGGAATGCATAAGAATTTCAGCTGGTCAGTACACTACATGGTTCAGTTCAGCATTCCAGCTGAGAACGCAATTATAATTGGTTATTCTGGAATGAGAGAACCTAACCCTGGATGGTGGCAACAAGAAAAAACCAGAGTGAACTCCAGGAAATTTAAGCCTGTCGGGAGGCCATTTGCTCAGAGAAGCCTTGCTTGTTTTTCCTGATTTGTAAACCTTCTCACAACTTTGTCTTTTGTTGTGAACTAGTATATGTTTGTTATGTTATATGAATCATTGAGACGTATAAAATTGCTTAACTTATGCTTTTCAAGTTTTTTATGAAGCCGAGTTTAATGTGAGTGTTCCACATGAACGCTGGACTAGCGTGTGAACGTTTGGAATTTACATTGTGGCCTCAGTTAACTGCATGAACCACTGTAACAAGATACATAGTTGCTTATATGTCAGACAGCAGATTGTTGATTGTTAGCTGGTCGATAGCCTAGTGTTGAAGCGAGCTGAGCCAATGTGCCGTGTTTTGCACAACTGCTTACATGTGGGGTAGCACCAACAGTGTTTACAAGTACTTATATATACGTCCGCGCACAGTTCTCAAATGAGTACTCTATTTCATCAAAACCACACTGCTCGTATCATAAAACTAGTGAGGACGCATCTGTTTCGGCAACAATTACGATGATTCACGGGCACACAAAAGTAGCAGCAGTTCCCATAGACGGATTCAAACAGAGTACTAGCCCTAGAGGGCTCGATAACAGGCAAGGTTCGGATAATTAGACAGAATCCAAACTACTATTAAACACTAGCTGGGGCAAGTATTTCATGCCTCGAGCTAATTTGGGCTGGACACAAGACGGATCTTGCCATGAACATCATCGAGGACGTCCGGCAGCAGCTCAATCATGTGAACCTTCATGAAGACAACCTTGTGGCCTTGCCACTCATAAACTTGTTTGTGGAGGCATGCCACGTCATCTTCCTGTGTAAGCTTGACAAGAACAGTATGCCTCACAAACAAAGGAGTAGCTTTGAACTTCTTGTGCTTCAGTACACCCTGGACAACACGCCTGACAACAGTGAGGCTGGAATACAACTCTTCATTGGTATAAGCGCAAATGGCTTCCAGGATCCAATAACCTAAAAACTCTGTTTTCCCAGTGTGTATATTCAGGTCATCCGCCTCATAGCGAGTGACATGTACAACCACACAATCCTTGTCTGCATCAGGGATCTAATTGAAACAGAAACAAATTCTGAATTACTTTCCAGTATAAGAAACACAAGTTATTTAAACCACTATGTATAGCATGGCATCGAAGCTAATAAAATTTTGCATTATTCATCACCACATACTTAGATGAAAAACCACAATCGAGATCGGCAAAGAAGAAAATCATCTTGGGC
>NC_057808.1:198670609-198769223 GCF_018294505.1 Triticum aestivum | reverse complement strand
CTCCTGTAGTGCCACGGGGGTTGTAACCTCAAACGGGGCATTGACCATCTCAGTAGTGGCCATGAGCGTATCTGGGGCTGGCTCGGTGGCTGCCTCCATCTTCTTGGAGCTCTCTGTCTCGTGGGGATCAGCCTCCCGCGTCTGCTCCAATATCAGCAGATCTTTGCCTGGTTCTCCTTGGTCCATCATGAAACTGACGAATACTAGGAGACCACTGAAAGGAAAACACAATCGCAATGACAATGAAACAAAAAAGAGAGTGAGGATCGGTTACTGCTTTGCAAAAGTTCTTTTTTTTCTCTAAACAAAAATATACCAACATCACGGATCCGCTTACCTTCCCTTCGTTGGGAGAGAAGAACAGTGGCAGATGCGACTGTTGCATTTCTTGAAGACGGTGAGGGAGAAGGGGGATTCAGCGAAGAGTGAAATGATGGTTGCTTCGTCCGTCAAACTTAGACTGCGGGGAGGTGGGGTTTTGTGATACGACGGCTCGTTATTGCCGCGCTATGACCGGGGTGACTCTCCACCTGCATACTGCCTTCTAATTTGGTGGATGGCATTTGGGCCCGCGAGCTGCATGCCCGCATGTTGGTGAACAAAAGTATAACGGCATTCAGTAGAGGGAGACGTTTCGATGACCTAGGAGGTGCCAGAAGCGGTATTGTATCCACTGTATTAGTAGTAATTGTTTTTCTGGGTAGTTGTAGAGTGTCTCCACTGTACTAGTAGTAATTGTTTCTCTGGGCCCAAGACAAAATAGCCCATCCACCCTAGTAAATAGTAAAATCAATTCAAAAGTCCATATATTTACTGAATGAGAGGCGCTACCCACACCCAGAACACCGCCCCCAAAAAAAACTTGGGTGTTCTTCTTCCTCCTCACTCCCACCCACCTCACGTCAGCTCGCTCCACTCGTACCCCCAAATTCCTCACCTCACTCCTATAGAAAACCCCAGCTCCCCTTCTTCCTCACTACTACAGAAAAACCCCAGCTCCCCTTCTTCTTCACTCGCACTACAACTAGGCTCGTCATTCATTACTCTGCTCAAATCCGTGAGCGCGACGCGACGCCCTCGAGGAAAATGGAGTCGGCTGACCCCAGCGCCAAGAAGATGAGGCTCCCGCCAGCGGCGACGCCTGTTGTAGATCCCACACCCGGCAGCACGGGGAGAAGCGGCGACCCCGCCCCCACCAGATCCCAGGAACCCGTAGAATCTCGGGTGGACCGCATCAGCGATCTCCCAGACGCCGTCCTTGGGGAGATCATCTCGCTTCTCCCCACCAAGGATTGCTGCCACACCCAAGTCCTCTCAATTCGGTGGCGCCCTCTATGGCGCGTCGTGCCCCTTAATCTCGACTGTAGTCAGCTATCTCTCTTCAATGATTTTGAAATCCCTAGAGCCATCATCTCCTCCCACCAGGGCTCCGTTCAAAGCCTCTGCATCCCGTGATGCTACCTGAGCAAGCATACCATGCCCTGCACGGTGGACGCCTGGCTGAAATCCCCTGAATTCACAGAACTACAGCTGCTTGAGTTCTACTATTCCCCTGGAAATCACCTACCAGATACCGAACACCATCTACCTGTGCCCTCAGCACCGATGTCCATCTCGCAGTTTTCCTCCTCTCTCCACACCACCACCTTTCCGCTGTGCGACCTACCAGACAATTTGGTACTAAACCTTCGACTCACATTTCTCAAGAAACTTTCACTTGTGCGGGTTCGTATATCGGAGGCCTCATTGCACAGCATCATCATCTCTAGTTGCCCTGCCCTGGAGTGCTTGGTGCTTGTTTTCATAGTTAGAATCGGTTGTCTCCAAATAAAGTCGCCTAACCTTGCAAGAATTGGAATTTTCTTTGAAGGAAGGCAGCTCATCATCCAAGATGCCCCTTCACTTCAAAGGTTGATCCTTGATTCTAGTTATTCACCGTTGCAAATAACCGTCCTCTCTGCGCCTAAACTGGAGACCTTGGGTGTAATACAGGATCTCTGTGCTCATTTCAATATGGTGTTTGGCTCCACAGTTCTTCAGGTACTTTACATTATCATCTACACTTGTAACCATAAGCTACATTTTAAATTTCTGCGCATAAGTTATATGTCATCTTGGAGTACACATTTTGTACTAATATTATGTTACATGCTCAATGAAGAGTTTCTCCATGGATGGCCTATCAATGGTGCTGGATTCTGTCAAGATCTTATATATCCAAATGAATAGTTTTGATCTGAACAAGATTATTGGCTTGCTGCAATGCTTTCCATGTCTGGTGAAGTTGTATATAAAGGTGATAATTTCACGCACACTGGAAGCCCAAATATAGTGTACTAGAATTAACCGTTCAGCTATTGCTCTTTCGACACTCATTTTTTAGACCTTAACTGTTTTCAATCTTCATGTCTATTTAGGCAACAGGACGGGGTAAGAAAGTTATAACCAATTGGTGGATTCGTAAGCATCGGGATTTTCTCACTTCTCATGAGATTCGATTGAAGACAATAACGCTAGAACGATATGTAGCCAACCGTGCAAACACTAGATTTGTCACATTCTTCCTGCTGAATGCGAGGTTACTATTGTCCATCAGGCTTAAGTTTATCAGCACCATGGTTTTGACAGATGGGTATGTGGAAGAGCAAAAAAAGAAGTTTCAGGTGGGCAAAAGAGCTTCTGAACGTGTCGGGCTTCTATTTACAACATATTGTGGTCATAATCCAGTAAATTTTACGACCCAGGATGTTCATTCTATGGACCTGACCGATCCATTTGACTGTGACTGCCAAAAACAGTGCTGGAGTTAGATGTTGTTGCCTTTTTCAACCTGGTTTTTTTGTAAACCTGATGAACAATTAACCCTCGTGCTTTTGTACAGTTTGTAAGCTGGAGTTAGATGTTCTTGCCGTTTTCAACTCGGCTGTGACTGTCATATTTTCTTTGAAGCAAGGCAAATGGCTTGCCAGTCGTTTAATTTAGAGTGAAATATTGTAACAACTAACAAATCCCAACCAAGGGAAATAACATCACTCTCGCCGGCTGCTTGAGCTCACTGTGCATTACAGAAGCCAAGTGATTAGCCCCCACCAGCACCCACAAACTTATTTCCAACTAGCACATCAAATGGGCTGTAAATTTTCATAGGAAGGGTTACATGACCGTGACAGATTTGGATTCTGACATTTGGGACCCGCGAGGAAATAGCCTATCCAAGGTGGTGTCGACTTACTAGCCAGTCAACAAACGATTCTGCCTACCAGCCGTTGGATTGACATCCAACATCTGTCGTGTATCTTCTATCTCTTGTCTTCTTCTTCCTCCAGCCACTCAAACCAAACCACCCGGTCGTCTCCGCCTGCTCCCTCCTCCCATGGTTGGATGCACCTCTGCTGCCCTACCGTGTGTACCCTCCAATGTTGGCCAGTCCCTCCCTCTATTCCCCCACACGTCCTGTTATTCTCCGGCGACATCAGCCCCAACACGCACCCGCCCCCGAACCAGTCAACCCTCGTACTCCCCTCCGCCTGCGACTGGACCGGCGCATCTTCCACGGCTCCTGTTCGTTCCGTCCGAGGCCTCACCGTTGTCCTCCACCTTGCGGCCTTAGTTCGCTCGCCGTGCACGGTGCGCCGCCCTCTTGCGTTGTCAACGTCGTCAACAACCGAGAGGAACAAGGAGATGACTGTACGTGGAGAGGATGACAGTAGGGACCCACCAGCGTCATGGCAGTACGCAAGCAAGTGCCTCTATATTACAAGCCCAAAAATATGGTTCCTCCTAATGGTTGGAGATCTGGGGCTCACGCCATTGTCAATGTAGTCAATAAACGAGATACGAGCGGCTGACACCAGGGACCCAGCAGGTCGCGCAGATTTTTTTTAGGAACAAGCAGTTGTTATTTATACTAGTTTTAGCAACGGATCAGGGTAACAGCGGGGTTGTGCGGGGGCTGTGGCCCGTCTAGCCAGGGTTTTATTTATGTTTACCACATCATGAGCCTAGTTGTGTTTTTTTCTTGCTGAAAATGGCTAGCCCATTTCTATTTTTTTAAGAAATACCCAAACGAGGCCTACTTGCTTTATCAGCCCTGCTAGGCTGCAAATCTTTAAAGACGAGGAGAGTTTCATTCGGTTTGCCCAGAAATGGGCTGTACATTTTTAAAACACATCAAACCGGGAATTAGTTTCAAATTTTTTTCAATACAAGATTTTAAATTCCATTGATTTTTATGCGTGGACAATTATTTGGATTTTATATTTATATAAATTATTTTTCAAAATAGTTTGAATGTGAATCGATATTTCGGGATTAAAAACAGTTGACCGCATCGAAATATGCAAAGAATTCGTATACTTTTTAACCGTGGCCACAATATGGGGTGTAATGCTAACAAAAAGAAGATGGGCTCCAAAACAATTCTTAAGAATTAGCAAATGGGTTGTCCATTATTAGAAATAATGCACATGAGAGCAGTGACTGTTGGATGTCCATCCAACGGCTGTCGTGCTTCTTCAATATCTGCTTTTCCTGCTCCGGCCGCTCAAACAAGCGCCGGCGGGACTGCCTGCTCCCTCCTCCCGCAGCCGACTATGCTGCCGCGCAGCCCTCGCCGCCCCACCGTACTCCCATCGCTGGCCTAGCCATCCCTCTACTCACCGACACCTGCTGTTATTCTCTGGGGACGGTAGACGAACCAGTAAACCCTCGTACTCCTCCGTGTGGGAAACAACTGCCTAGTCTTCCCTGGCCCCGTGTCGTTCCCTTCCTAGGCCTCGCCGTCGTCCACCGCCCTGGTGCTCTCGGCGCAGCCTGGTCAACGTAGTCAATGAACGACATCCATCGGAAGTGGACTGTATGTGGAGAGGCTGACAGCTGTGTCCACGACCGCACGCAAGGAAATGCCTCCTTATTACGCGCAAAATAATGATTCCTCCACCTGACAGCTATGACCCACGGGAAGGGCTTCTGTATTGCAAAAAAAAGTTCCCCCCGCTGACAGGTCGGACCCACCAGCTATATCTTCGCACGCAAGGAAGTGCCTCCTTACGACGCACAAACAAATGAATATCCCCCTGCTAGCTGGGACCCACCATAGTGGGTGGCTGACTTGTGGGCCTACTAAGTTGACGGGGACAGAGGGCTTTGTCAACTTAGTCAATGTGAACGATTCTAGCTCCAGTGACCGTACGATGTCCATCCAACGGCCATAGTGCTTCTTCAACCTCTGGTCTTCTTGCTCCAGCCGCCCAAAGCAGCGCTGATCGTGCCGCCTGCTCCTGCCTCCCGTGGCCGGCTGTGCTGCCGTGGAGGCCTCACCGCCCCCATACTACTCCCACCGCTGGTTAGGCCATCCCTCCACTCACCAACACCCCCTGTTATTCTGCGGCGACGGCAACCTCACACCGCAGCCGAACCAGTGAACCATCATACTCCTCTCCGCGTGGGCATCCACGGCCGCGTCTTCCCCGGCTCCGCGTCGTCCCCTTCCTAGGCCTCGCCGTCGTCCACCACTTTGGTGCTCTCGGCGCGGCGTGGTCAATGTGGTCAACGATCGACTTCCATCAGAAGAGTACTATACGTGGAGAGGATGACAGCTTGGTCCACGGCCGCAGCTGGGTCCACGGCCACAGCCTAGTTTTTTTGTGATTTGCCAAGTAAGTCGCTTTGTCAAGCATGTTGGGCTGCAAATCTTTCAAGACGAGGAGAGCTTCATTCGGCTGGCCGAGAAAATGGCCAATCAGTAATGAGAAATGGGTTGTACATTTTTAAAACACATCACCGGCAATTAGTTTCAAATTTCTTTTTTTCATTTCGAGATTTTAAATTGCATTGATTTTTATGCATGGACAATTTGTTGGATTTTATATTGATATACATTTATTTTAAAAATCAGTTTGAATGTGACTCGAAATTTCGGGATTAAAAACAGTTCGGACCGCACCGAAATATGCAAAATTTCATATAATTTTTTAACCATGGCCACAATATGGGATGTAATGCTAACAAAAAGAATATGGGCACCAAAAAAACCTTAAGAATTAGCAAATGGGCTGTAAATTATTAGAAATAATGGCAGATGGGCTGTATGATGTTTTCCATTGATTTGAGGCTTTCCTAAAAAAAGGTTGACGCACAAGCAGTGACTGTTGGATGTCCATCCAACGGCCTTCGTGCTTCTTCAATCTCTGCTCTTCCTGCTCCAGCCGCTCAAACAAGCGCCGGCGGGACTGCCTGCTCTCTCCTCCCCGCGGCCAGCTGTGCTGCTGCACAGGCCTCACCGCCTCACCATACTCCCATCGCTTGCCTAGCCATCACTCTACTCACCCACACATGTTGTTATTCTCCGGCGATGGCAGACGAACCAGTAAACCCTCGTACAGTCGTACTCCCCTCCGTGTGGGAAACAACTGCCGAGTCTTCCCTGCCTCTGTGTCATTCCCTTCCTAGGCCCTTCCATCGTCCACCGCCCTGGTGCTCTCGGCGCGGCCTGGTCAACGTGGTCAACGACCGACATGCATCTGAACTGGATTGTACGTGGTGAGGCTGACAGCTGGGTCCATGGCCGCACGCAAGGAAATGCCTCCTTATTACGCGCAAAATAATGATTCCTCCACCTGACATCTGGGACCCACCGAAAGGGCCTCTGTATTTCGCGAAAAAAACGTTACCTCCGCTGACAGCTCGGACCCACCAGCTATATCTTCGCACGCAAGGAAGTGCCTTCTTATTACGCACACAAAAATTAATACTCCCCCTGTTAGCTAGGACCCAGTATAGTGGCAGGCTGACTTGTGGGCCTACTAAGTTGACGGGGACAGAGGGTTTTGTCAACTTAGTCAATATGCACGATTCGAGCTCTAGTGACCGTACGATGTCCATCCAACGGCCGTAGTGCTTCTTCAACCTCTGGTCTTCTTGCTCCAGCCGCCCAAACCAGCGCCGGTCGTGCCTCGTGCTCCTGCCTCCCATGGCCGGCTGTGCTGTCGCGAATGCCTCACCGCCCCCTACTACTCCCACCACGGGACAGGCCATCCCTCCACTCACACACACCCCCTGTTATTCTGCGACGACGACAGCCTCACACCGCAGCCGAACCAGTGAACCCGTGTACTCCTCTCTGCGCGGGCATCCACTACCGCGTCTTCCCCGGCTCCACGTCATCCCCTTCATAGGCCTCGCCGTCGTCCACCGCCCTGGTGCTCTCGGCGCGGCGTGGTCAACGTGGTCAAGGAACGGCTTCCATCGGACGTGGACTGTACATGGAGAGGCTGACAGCTGGGTCCACGGTCGCAGCAAGGAAGTGCATCCTTATTACGCGCAAAATAATTATTCCTCCACCTGATAGCGGGGACCCACCGGACGGGTCACCGTATTTCGTGAAAAAACGTTTCCCCCTGACTGCTGGGACCCACCAGCTACATCTTCGCACGCAAGGAAGTGCGTCCGGGCAAAAAAAAACGATTCGCCCCCTGACTGCTGGGACCCACCAGCTACATCTTCGCGGGCAAGGAAGTGCCTGACAGTCGGGACCCACCTGGTCGAAGCGTACGTAGCGTTGTCATTCTGGTCGCGAACGTGTATGTACATACTGGTCGATGTAGAGGCGCGCACGTGTCGTAGTAGAGGCGCGCACGTAGCATGTACACGTATGTACAGCGACCAGTGTGCAAGAAAGAAAATACGTCCACGTACGTACATACGGGCAGGGTCTCGAACGCCTACTCGTGCATACGTACGGCCATGGCTCGTGTACATGGCTGGGTCGGAACGGAGAAACTGCGTCGTCGACGTGTTCATGGGGAGGCAACGAATTGCGTCGTGTTCATCGGGAGGCAACGGAACGCGTGCGAGCCAACCAGCTTGGACGGAACAGCCGATGGAAACGAGGCCTGGCGTACCGCAGAACGGAGGAAACGGCCTTGTGTTCGACCGGCCACGGTCGAAACGGGATCCTGTTCATCGGGAGGGGTCTGGCGTACCGCAAAACGGAGGAAACGGACCTCCTACGGTCGAAATGGGGGTCCTGTTGATCGGGAGGGGTGTGGCGTACCGCAAAACGGAGGAAACAGACTTGTGTTGGAGCGCTACGGTCGAAACGGGGGTCCTGTTCATCGGGAGGGGTGTGGCGTACCGCAAAACGGGACTCCACGGGATACTGTTCATCTCCACCCTACTGTTCATCCACCGTCGACCTCCTCCAACCTCCACCTGCATTGTTCATCCACGGGCTCCTGTTCATCCAGCCTCCACCGCGCGCTACTCCACTGGCTACTGTTCAACCAGCCCTCTCCACGGGCTCCTGTTCAACCACCCCTCCATGGGCTCCTGTCATCCAGCCCACCACCGTCTACTGTTCATCCTGCCCTCCACGGGGTGGTCCTGTTCATCCAGCCCTCCACGGGGTCTTGTTCCTCCAGCCCCAACCGGCTCGATCGATCGGGTTCCTGTTCATCCAGAGGCAACACCACGGGGTCCTATTCATCCACCCCCACCGGGAACTGTTCATCCAAACCCCCCCAGCAACGCTCACTGTTCATCCAGAGGCAACACCACGGGGTCCTGTCCATCCACACCCACCAGGAACTGTTCATCCAAACCCCCCAGCAACGCTCACTGTTCATCCAGAGGCAGCATCGATCGGCTTCAGTTAGAAGCACTAGTGAAGGAATCGCTCGATCGGGTTCAGTTAACATCCATCGATCGATTGTTCGGGTTCAGTAACGCGTAGCCTGTAGTGCAATCGCTCGGGTTCAGTTAGAGCCCAACGCCTCGCTCGGGTTCAGTTAGAGCCCAACGCCTCGCACCTACGCGCGTGCGTGTATGAGAGAAACGCGCATCGCTCGGCCCCGACCACCCACCGTAACCGGCAACACCCCGATATTTTCCTTGCCCTCGCTTCTACCATGGTTTTTTCCGTCATGGACGGCCCAAAGAATGTCATGCAGCTGCGTCTCCGGCCCGCCCAGGACGAAAAGCCCATTTTCTGTCATGATTTTTTGTCATAGAAGTAGGACCCCACCACATCTATGATGATACCGGGTTTTGTCACAATTATCGTCATAGAAGTGTCATAAGTATGACAGAAAAAAAATTCGTTCGGCCCAAAATGTCACGGATGTGACTTTTTTGTAGTGATGTTGTCATCCTCGGGCATCTCAAGTATAACAAAGTTAGTCAAAATAGTAACATTAGCAACAACAACGGGGACATCCTCACAAATACCGATAAGTATGGCAGTTGATTTATCAGTCATTTGCAAAGATATTTTAGTGGATGTGAGTTTATTCAAATCAAGTCTTTTATATAAAGAGAAAGGTATAACACTAACGCCAGCTCCCAAATCACATAGAGCAGTTTTCAAATAATTTCTTTTGATGGAGCAAGGTATAGTTGGTATCCTCGGATTTCCAAGTTTTTTAGGCACTCCATCTTTAAAAGTATAATTAGCAAGCATGGTGGAGATTTTATCTTCCGGTATTTTTCTCTTATTGGTGATGATGTCTTTCATGTACTTTGCACAAGGAGGCATTTTAAGGATATCAGTCAAGTGAGTACACAAAAAGACTGGCCTCAGCATTCAGCAAAGCATTCAAATTCTTCATCATATTTCTTTTTAGTTGACTTAGGTGGAAAGGGCATAGGTTTTTGAACCCATGGTACTCTTTCCTTACCATGTTTTCTAGCAACAAAAATCTCTTTTAACATATCTTTTATTCTTAGGTTGTGGGTTATCAAGATCAACTACTGGTTCTATATCAACATCATTATTTGGTTCTTTATTATTTGTTTGAGTGTCTTCATGAACCTCATCATTATCTTTTTCATTATCGGAAGGTGAGTGTTCACTACCAGATTGAGTTTCAGCATCAGAGATAGAAACTTGATTATCAATATAAGGATGTTTTTCTACTTCAGGTTCACTAGAGGTATGCAAAGTCCTATCATTTTTTTCTTCTTTTTCTTTTTAGAAGGACTGCGTGCATCAGTGTTAACTCTTTGAGAGTCTTGTTCAATTCTTTTTGGGTGTCCCTCGGGATAAAGTGGTTCCTGAGTCATCCTACCTCCTCTAGTCATTACTCTAACAACATGATCATTGATATTATTATTCATTTCATCAAGCAACTCTCTTTGAGATTTAGCAACTTGTTCTAACTGAGTTTGAACCATAGAAGCATGCATCCCCACAACCCTAACATCATTTGAGATTCTAAATAACAAGTCACTCAAGCGAGCAATCATATCAGAATTGTACTTCAACTGTTTAATAACATTTGCATTGAAGTGATCCTGTTTTAGAATGTAATTCTCAAACTCAAAAAGGCATTGGCTAGGGTGCATATTGTGAGGATTATCACTGTCATTGAATTTCATTAGATAAATTACCTCTACCACCTTAGGCAGTGGTGGTGTATCAAGCCCATGTATTTCTTCAATAGGAGGTCAATTTTTAACATCCTCAACTTTAATACCCTTTTCCTTCATAGATTTCTTTGCCTCTTGCATATCTTTAGGGCTGAGATATAAGATACCCCTCTTCTTCGGAATGGGTTTAGTAGGTGGTTCAGGAAGAGTCCAATCATCATAATTTTTCAATATGTTATTCAATAATTCTTCAGCTTGCCCAATAGTTCGTTCCCTGAAAACACAACCAGCACAACTATCTAGGAAGTCCCTAGAAGCATCTGTTAGTCCATTATAGAAGATATCAAGTATTTCATTTTTCTTAAGAGGATGATCAGGCAAAACACTAAGCAATTGGATAAGCCTCCCCCAAGCTTGTGGGAGACTCACTTCTTCAATTTGCGCAAAGTTAAATATTTCCAGTAAGGCAGCTTGTTTCTTATGAGCAGGAAAATATTTTCAGAGAAGTAACAAATCATATCCTGGGGACTACGCACACAACCAGGAGCAAGAGTATTGTACCAAGCTTTAGCATCACCCTTTAATGAGAACCAAAATAATTTGAGAATGTAGTAATAGCGAATTTTCTCATCATGGGGAAAAGGGGTGGCTATGTCATTCAACTTAGTAAGATGTGCCACAACACTTTCAGTTTCATAACCATGGAAAGGATCATATTCAACCAAAGTAATTAACTCTGGGTCGACAGCGAATTCATAATCCTAATCATCAATAAAGATAGGTGAAGTAGCAAACTTAGGATCACATTTCATTCTAGCATTCAAAGATTTTTCTTTATACTTGCATAATAATTTCTCTATATCATCTCTATCCTTACAAGCAAGAATATATCTAGTTGTCTCCTCATTCATAACATAACCTTCCGGCACCTTTGGCAATTCATATCTAGGAGAGATAGTTCTAATAGGTGTTTCATGATTTTCAGTTTCAAGCTCATCATCAATTTCAACAATATCATGATGTCTTACTCTAGCAATTTGTTCATCAAGAAATTCACCGAGTGGCACATTATCATCAAGCAAGGTACTAGCATCATCATAAGCATCATTCATAGCAGAAGTAGCATCACCAATAACTTGCGACATATCAGGATTAATGGCATGTGGTGGTGTTGCAAGTTTACTTATAACAGAAGGTGAATCTAAAGCAGAGCTAGATGACAGTTCCTTACATCCCCTCGTCTTAGAGGGAGAAATCTTAGTCTTAGCATCCTTCAGATTCTTCATAGTGACAATTTGATAATAATCCCAAGTGAGTCAACAAATATAGCCAGGATCCCCGGCAACGGCGCCAGAAAAAGGTCTTGATAACCCACAAGTATAGGGGATCGCAACAGTTTTCGAGGGTAGAGTATTCAACCCAAATTTATAAATTCGACACAAGGGGAGCCAAAGAATATTTGTAAGTATTAGCAGTTGAGTTGTCAATTCAACCACACCTGGAGATTAATTATCTGCAGCAAAGTGATCAGTAGAAAAGCAGTATGATAGTTTTGATAGTAGTAGCAGCAGCAATAGTAACGGTAACAGCGATAGCAGTGATTTTGTATCAAGTGGAACAGTAACAATAGCAGTAGTAACTTAGAAAGAACAATATAAGGAAATTCGTAGGCATTGGATCGTTGGCTTGTTGGATGATATTCATCATGTGACAGTTATAACCTAGGGCGATACAGCACTAGCTCCAGTTCATAAATATAATGTAGGCATGTATTCCATAAATAGTCATACGTGCTTATGGAAAGAACTTGCATGGCATCTTTTGTCCTAACCTCCCGTGGAAGCGGGGTCCTATTGGAAACTAAGGGATATTAAGGCCTCCTTTTAATAGAGAACCGGAACAAAGCATTAACACACGGTGAATACATGAACTCCTCAAACTACGGTCATCACCGGGAGTGGTCCTAACTATTGTCACTCCGGGGTTGCCGGATCATAACACGTAGTAGGTGACTATAACTTGCAAGATCGGATCTAGAACATAGATATAATGGTGATAACATAAACGGTTCAGATCTGAAATCATGGCACCCGGGCCCAAAGTGACAAGCATTAAGCATGGCAAAGTCATAGCAACATCAATCGCAAAACATAGTGGATACTAGGGATCAAGCCCTAACAAAACTAACTAGATTACATGATCAATCTCATCCAACTCCTCACCAACCAGCGAGCCTACGAAGGAATTACTCACTCCCGATGGGGAGCATCATGGAATTGGCGATGGAAAAGGGTTGGTGATGACGAAGATCGAAGATCCCCCTCTCCAGAGCCCCAAACGGACTCCAGATCTGGCCTCCCGATGAAGAACAGGAGTTGGTGGCGGCTCTGTCTCGTGGAACGTGATAATTCTTTCTCCCTGATTTTTTTCTGGAAAAATAGGATTTTATAGCGTCGGTTTCAGGGTCTGCGGGGCCACCAGGTGGGGACAACCCACCTAGGCGCGCCTGGAGGGGGGGGGGGGGCGTGCCCTACTGGGTTGTGCCCACCCAGGTGCCCCCTCTGGTGGTTCTTGGCTCCAGAAATTCTCTTTTATTATATAAAAATACTCGCAAAGTTTCGTTCCATTCTGAGAACTTTTATTTCTACACAAAAAACAACACCATGGTAGTTCTGCTGAAAACAGCATCAGTCTAGGTTAGTTTCATTCAATCATGCAAATTAGAGTCCAAAACAAGAGGAAAAACATTAGGAAAAGTAGATACGATGGAGACATATCAATACCTTCCTTTCGGGGTTGGGTGCCCCGCCTTCACTCGCGAGCTGCGGCAAGTCCATTGGCCATCTGCCAGTACGTTCAAGCCAGAGATACCAGAAAAATACGATGGAAGACTGAATCCGGCAGAGTTCTTGAGCATCTACACCATCGCTATTCAAGCCGCCGGAGGAAGAGATGAGAAGGTATTCACCAACTACTTCCCTTTGGCACTCAAGCCAAATGTGAGGTCGTGGCTGATGCACTTGCCGGAGAACTCCATCTCGACCTGGGCTAACCTGTGCAATGAATTTGTTGGTGCCTTCACATGCGGCCATCAAGAACCAGGGCGGCCCAGTGACTTGCAGCTCCTCCCACAGAAGGAAGGAGAGAGTTTGCAGAAGTACATGCGAAGGTTCAGCCGGGTGCATAGGAACATCCCAGACATCCACCCAGCAGCTGTGATAGTTGCATTCTAGTCCAACATACGCAACCGCAGGATAAGTTCCAATATGAACGTCCGGCTACCGAAGATTGTGAATGAGTTGTACACTTTGGCAGATAAGTGTGCCCGAATAGAGGAGGGGAGGCGACTCCCTGGAGAAGAAGATGGCATTGATGTCGACTCACAGGACGACGGCGCCACCAACCAGAAGAAGAAGAACAAGAAACGCAACAAGAAGTGCAAGGAAAAAACAGTGCTGGCCATTGAAGGATCAAGCACCCCTAGTACCGGCAAGAGGCCAAGACCGAGGCTCCCGGCAAGGAAGTTGCCACATGCACTGATTATCGGGAAGCCGTGGCTGCTGAGAAGACTCAAGCTGACGGGCCATACTGCAAGATCCATCGGACCAAGGGCCACGATCGTCAAGAGTGTCATCAGGTTGAGCAACTCGTCAAGAAGCAGAAGGCTGAGTACGAGAAGCGTGACAAAGAGAGAGACCAAGATGGCATTGGCGGGAAGGGCCGAGGTGGCAAAGGAGGTTGTCCCGGCAAGGACCCTCAGTATCAAGGGAAACCTACCAGAGGCCGTGAGAAGAAGGAATGCAATGACAGGAGTGATGAAGGAGATGAAGAGGAAACCAGTGAGCAGGAGTTCCAGAAGGCCACTGACTCCCTATGCATTGACAGAGGTGCATCCTTGCACTCCTCTCAATGCCAGGTTAAACAGTGGGTGTGTGAGGCCATGGAGCCAGCGGCAGATTCTCGGAAACCACTCAAGTGGTCTGCACGCCCATCATCTTTGATGAAGAGGATCACCCTGATCGCACCACCGTGGTAGGGTGTTTGCCGTTGTTGGTTTCACCAATGATCCGCAACCTCAAGGTCACAAAGATGTTGGTTGACGGTGGGGCCTGGTTGAATCTGATTTCTCCCAAGGTCATCAGCAAGCTCCAGATAGCAGATTAAGAGCTCAAGGTTACTCGTACTTTCCAAGGGATCAACCCTGGCAGGAGTCATCCTAAGGGGGAGATCACACTGCCGGTAACATTCGAGGGGGAGTTAAACTACCGGACTGAGAAGATCGTGTTTGATGTGGTTAACCTCCCCTTGTCGTACAATGGAATCCTTGGTCGCCCAGCCCTGGCAAAATTCATGGCGGCATCCCACTATGCCTACAACACCCTGAAGATGCCAGGGTCAATGGGCATCATTTCCATTCCATCAGACAAGAAGGACGCAATCATATGTGTGGACAAGATGTACTGAGAAGTAGTTGCTGCTGAGGCCGCAGAAGCTACCACTCCTGCTAAGGAAAACAAGAAAGGGAAGAAAGCTAGCAAGTATGCTAGCAAAGAATCCTGGAAGTGCGCCTCTTCGAAGTGCGTTGCGCCTATAGATGACTTGTCGGAGAGTTCCAATAGCAAGAGATCAAAGGTTGTTGCGCCTGCTATGAAGAAGGTCCCGGCAAGGCTGGTAGGCGCTGATGGTACATTTACTATCAGTTCCATCCTCGACGACAAATAGGAAAGTGCGCTCATTAAAGGAAATATACCCTAGAGGTAATAATAAAGTTGTTATTTATATTTCCTTATATCATGATAAATGTTTATTATTCATGCTAAAATTGTATTAACCGGAAACTTGATACATATGTGAATACATAGACAAAACAAAGTGTCCCTAGTATGCCTCTACTTGACTAGCTCGTTAATCAAACATGGTTAAGTTTCCTGACCATAGACATGTCTTGTCATTTGATGAATAGGATCACATCATTAGGAGAATGATGTGATGGACAAGACCCATCCGTTAGCTTAGCATGATGATCGTTAGGTTTTATTGCTATTGCTTTCTTCATGACTTATACATATTCCTCTAACTATGAGATTATGCAACTCCCAAATACCAGAGGAACACCTTGTGTGCTATCAAACATCACAACGTAACTGGGTGATGATAAAGATGCTCTACAGGTGTCTCCGAAGGTGTTTGTTGGGTTGGCATAGATCGAGATTAGGATTTGTCACTCCGAGTATCGGAGAGGTATCTCTGGGTCCTCTCGGTAATACACATCACGATAAGCCTTGCAAGCAATGTAACTAATGAGTTAGTTGCAGGATGATGCATTACGGAATGAGTAAAGAGACTTGCCGGTAACAAGATTGAACTAGGTATGATAATATCGAAGATCGAATCTCGGGCAAGTAACATACCGATGACAAAGGGAATAACGTATGTTGTCATTGCAGTTTGACCGATAAAGATCTTCGTAGAATATGTAGGAACCAATATGATCATCTAGGTTCCGCTGTTGGTTATTGATCGGAGATGTGTCTCGGTCATGTCTACATAGTTCTCGAACCCGTAGGGTCCGCACGCTTAACGTTCGATGACGATTTGTATTATGAGTTATGTGTTTTGGTGACCGAAGATTTTTTGGAGTCCCGGATGAGATCACGGACATGACAAGGAGTCTCGAAATGGTCGAGAGGTAAAGATTGATATATTGGACGATGATATTCGGACACCGGAATGGTTTGGAATGGTTCGGGTATTTTTGGAGTACCGAGGGGTTACCGGAACCCCCCGGGGAAGTACTGGGCCTACATGGGCCATAGGGGAGAGGGGAGGTGGCCCACAAGGGGTGGCCGTGCCCCCCCTCCCATGGGGAGTCCGAATTGAACTAGAGGAGGGGGCTCCCCCCTTTCCTTCTCTTCTTCCCTCTCCCTTCCCCCTTTTTCGCCCTCCATGAGAAGGAATAATTGGGGGGGAATCCTACTAGGACTAGGAGTCCTAGTAGGACTCCCCCCTCTTGGCGCGCCCCCTAGGGCCAGCCTCCTCCCTCTCCCTCCTTTATATACATGGGCAGGGCACCCCTTGGAGACACACCAATTGTTCCAAGCCGTGTGCGGTGTCTCTCTCCACGGTTTACTCCTCCGGTCATATTCACGTAGTTCTTAGGCGAAGCCCTGCGCCGATCACATCACCATCACCATGCCATCGTGCTGACGAAACTCTCCCTCAACCCTCTACTAGATCAAGAGTTCGAGGGACGTGATCGAGCTGAACGTGTGCAGAACTCGGAGGTGCCGTACGTTCGGTACTTGATCGATTGGATCGTGAAGACGTTCGACTACATCAACTGCGTTAAACTAATGCTTCCACTTTCGGTCTACGAGGGTACGTGGACACATTCTCCCCTTCTCGTTGCTATGCATCTCCTAGATAGATCTTGCGTGATCGTAGGAATTTTTTTGAAATTGCATGCTACATTCCCCAATGGTGCCATCCGAGCCAGGTCTATGCGTAGATGATATGCATGAGTAGAACACAAAGAGTTGTGGGCGATAATAGTCATGCTGCTTACCACCAACATATTATTTTAATTCAGCGGTATTGTTGGATGAAGCGGCCCGGACGAACCTTACATGACCACGTTCATGAGACCAGTTCCACCGACAGACATGCAACTTGTTTTGCTTAAAGGTGGCTGGCGGGTGTCTGTTTCTCCAACTTAAGTTGAATCGAATTTGACTACGCCGGTCCTTGTTGAAGGTTAAAACAACACACTTGACGAAAAATTGTTGTGGTTTTGATGCGTAGGTAAGAACGGTTCTTGCTAGAAGCCCGTAGCAGCCACGTAAAACTTGCAACAACAAAGTACAAGACGTCAAACTTGTTTTTGCAGGGCATGCTCTGATGTGATATGATCAAGACATGATGTGATATACGTTGTTGTATGAGATGGTCATGTTTTGTAAAAGTTGTCGGCAACTGGCAGGAGCCTTATGGTTGTCGCTTTATTGTATGAAATGCAATCTCCATGTAATTGCTTTACTTTATCACTATGCGGTAGCGATAGTTGGCGAGATGACAACGACGCTACGATGGAGATCAGGGTGTCAAGCCAGTGACGATGGAGATCATGACGGTGCTTTGGAGATGGAGATCAAAGGCACAAGATGATGATGGCCATATCATGTCACATATTTTGATTGCATGTGATGTTTATCTCTTATGCATCTTATTTTGCTTAGTACGGCGGTAGCATTATAAGATGATCCCTCACTAAATTTCAAGGTATAAGTGTTCTCCCTGAGTATGCATTGTTGAGACAGTTCATCGTGCCGAGACACCACGTGATGATCGGGTGTGATAAGCTCTACGTTCACATACAACGGGCGCAAGACAGTTTTGCACGTGCAGAATACTCGGGTTAAACTTGACGAGCCTATCATGTACAGACATGGCCTCAGAACACTGAGACCGAAAGGTCGAACGTGAATCATATAGTAGACATGATCAACATAGATATGTTCACCATTGAAAACTACTCCATCTCACGTGATGATCGGACATGGTTTAGTTGATATGGGTCACGTGATCATTTAGATGACTTGAGGGATGTCTATCTAAGTGGGAGTTCTTTAGTAATATGATTAATGAACTTAAATTTATCATGAACTTAGTCCTGATAGTTTTTGCATATCTATGTTGTTGTAGATCAATGGCACGTGCTACCGTTCCCTTGAATTTTAATGCGTTCCTAGAGAAAGCTAAGTTGAAAGATGATGGTAGCAACTACACGGACTGGGTCCGTAACTTGAGGATTATCCTCATTGCTGCACAGAAGAATTATGTCCTTGAATCACTGCTAGGTGCAAGGCCTGCTGCAGGAGCAACTCCGGACGTTATGAACGTCTAGCAAGCTAAATCTGATGACTACTCGATAGTTCAGTGTGCCATGCTTTACGGCTTAGAATCAGCACTTCAAAGATGTTTTGAATGTCATGGGGCACATGAGATGTTCCAGGAGTTGAAGTTAATATTTCAAGAAAATTCCCAAGTTGAGAGATATGAAGTCTCCAACAAGTTCTATAGCTGCAAGATGGAGGAGAATAGTTCTGTCAGTGAACATACACTCAAAATGTCTAGGTATCATAACCACTTGACTCAGCTAGGAGTTAATCTTCTAGATGATAGTGTCATTGACAGGAGTTCTTCAATCACTGTCACCAAGCTATAAAGGCTTCGTGATGAACTATAATATGCAAGGGATGGAAAAGACAATTCCCGAGCTCTTCGCAATGCTTAAGGCTGCGGAGGTAGAAATCAAGAAGGAGCATCAAGTGTGGATGGTTAACAAGGCCACTAGTTTCAAGCAAAAAGGGCAAAGGTAAGAAGGGGAACTTCAAGAAGAATGGCAAGCAAGTTGCTGCTCCCGGGAAGAAGCTCAGGTCTGGACCTAAGCCTGAAACTGAGTGCTTCTACTACAAAGGGACTAGTCACTGGAAGCGGAACTACCCCAAGTATTTGGCGGATAAGAAGGATGGCAAAGTGAAAGGTATATTTGATATACATGTTATTGATGTGTACCTTACTAATTCTCGTAGTAGCGCCTGGGTATTTGATACTGGCTCTGTTGCTCATATTTGCAACTCGAAACAGGGGCTACGGATTAAACAAAGATTGGCTAAGGACGAGGTGACGACGCGTGTCAGAAATGGTTCCATGGTCGATGTGATTGCCGTCAGCACGCTACCTCTACATCTACCTTCGGGATTAGTTTTAGACCTGAATAATTGTTATTTGGTGCCAGGGTTGAGCATGAACATTATATCTGGATCTTGTTTGTTGCGAGACGGTTATTCATTTAAATCAGAGAATAATGGTTGTTCTATTTATATGAGTAATATCTTTTATGGTCATGCACCCTTGATGAGTGGTCTGTTTTTGTTGAATCTCGATCATAGTGATACATATATTCATAATATTGATGCCAAAAGATGCAAAGTTAATAATGATAGTGCAACATATTTGTGGCACTGCCGTTTAGGTCATATTGGTGTAAAGCGCATGAAGAAACTCCATGCAGATGGGCTTTTGGAATCACATGATTATGAATCACTTGATGCTTACGAACCATGCCTCATGGGCAAGATGACTAAGACTCCGTTCTCTGGAACAATGGAGCGAGCCACTGACTTATTGGAAATAATACATACTGATGTATGCGGTCCGACGAGTGTTGAGGCTCGCGGCGCGTATCGTTATTTTTTGACCTTCACAGATGATTTGCGCAGATATGGGTATATCTACTTACTGAAACATTTGAAAAGTTCAAAGAATTTTAGAGTGAAGTAGAAAATCATCGTAACAAGAAAAAAAAGTTTCTATGATCTGATCGCGGAGGCGAATATTTGAGTTACGAGTTTGGTCTTCATTTGAAACAATGTGGAATAGTTTCGCAACTCACGCCACCTGGAACACCACAGTGTAATGGTGTGTCCGAACGTCGTAACCGTACTTTATTAGATATGGTGCGATCTACGATGTCCCTTATGGATTTACCA
Organism: Triticum aestivum; assembly: GCF_018294505.1. NCBI lineage: Eukaryota > Viridiplantae > Streptophyta > Magnoliopsida > Poales > Poaceae > Triticum > Triticum aestivum. The sequence continues at coordinate 198,749,307 of NC_057808.1, read as the reverse complement.
CTATCATTTTGGGGTTATGCTTTAAAGACAGCTGCATTACGTTAAATAGGGCACCATCTAATTCCGTTCAGACAACACCATATGAACTGTGGTTTGGCAAGAAACCTAAACTATCGTTTCTTAAAGTTTGGGGTTGCGATGATTATGTGAAAAACCTTCAACCTGATAAGCTCGAACCCAAATCGGAGAAATACGTCTTCATAGGATACCCAAAAGAAACTATTGGGTACACCTTCTATCACAGATCCGAAGGCAAGATATTTGTTGCTAAGAATGGATCCTTTCTAGAGAAGGAGTTTCTCTCGAAAGAAGTGAGTGGGAGGAAAGTAGAACTTGATGAGGTAGTTGTACCTTCTCTCGAATTGTAATGTGGTTCATCACAGAAATCAGTTCCAGTGATGCCTACACCAATTAGTGAGGAAGTTAATGATGATGATCATGAAACTTCAGATCAAGTTACTACCGAACCTCGTAGGTCAACCAGAGTACGTTCTGCACTAGAGTGGTACGGAAATCCTGTTCTGGAAGTCATGTTACTAGACCATGACGAACCTACGAACTATGAGGAAGCGATGACGAGCCCAGATTCCGCGAAATGGCTTGAGGCCATGAAATCTGAGATGGGATCCATGTATGAGAAAAAAGTATGGACTTTGGTTGACTTGCCCGATGATCGGCAAGCCATAGAAAATAAATGGATCTTCAAGAAGAAGACTGGCGATGACGGTAATGTTACTGTCAAAGCTCGACTTGTTGCAAAAGGTTTTCGACGAGTTCAAGGAGTTGACTACGATGAGACCTTCTCACCCGTAGCGATGCTTAAGTCTGTCCGAATCATGTTAGCAATTGTTGCATTTTATGATTATGAAATTTGGCAAATGGATGTCAAAACTGCATTCCTTAATGGATTTCTTAAAGAAGAGTTGTATATGATGCAACCAGAAGGTTTTGTCGATCCTAAAGGTGCTAACAAAGTGGGCAAGCTCCAGCGATCCATTTATGGACTGGTGCAAGCCTCTCGGAGTTGGAATATACGCTTAGATAGTGTGATCAAAGCATATGGTTTTATAGACTTTTGGAGAAGCCTGTATTTACAAGAAAGTGAGTGGGAGCTCTGTAGCATCTCTAATATTATATGTGGATGACATATTGATGATTGGTAATGATATAGAATTTCTGGATAGCATAAAAGGATACTTGAATAAGAATTTTTCAATGAAAGACCTCGGTGAAGCTGCTTATATATTGGGCATCAAGATCTATAGAGATAGATCAAGACGCTTAATTGGACTTTCAGAAAGCACATACCTTGATAAAGTTTTGAAAAAGTTCAAAATGGGTCAGTCAAAGAAAGGGTTCTTGCCTATGTTACAAGGTGTGAAGTTGAGTCAGACTCAATGCCCGACCACTGCAGAAGATAGAGAGAAAATGAGTCATCCCCTATGCCTCAGCCATAGGTTCTATCATGTATGCAATGCTATGTACCAGACCTGATGTGTGCCTTGCTATAAGTTTACCAGGGAGGTACCCAAGTAATCCAGGAGTGGATCACTGGACAGGAGTCAAGAACATCCTGAAATACCTGAAAAGGGCTAAGGATATGTTTCTCGTTTATGGTGGTGAAAAAGAGCTCGTCGTAAATGGTTACGTCGATGCTAGCTTTGACACTAATCCGGATGACTCTAAGTTACGAACCGGATACATATTTATATTGAATGGTGGAGTTGTCACTTGGTGCAGTTCCAAGCGTAGCGTCGTGGCGGGATCTACGTGTGAAGTGGAGTACATAGCTGCTTCGGAAGCAGAAAATGAAGGAGTCTGGATGAAGGAGTTCATATCCGATCAAGGTGTAATACCTAGTACATCGGTCCAATGAAAATCTTTTGTGACAATACTGGAGCAATTGCCTTGGCGAAGGAATCTATATTTCAGAAGAGAACCAAACACGTCAAGAGATGCTTCAACTCCATCCGCGATCAAGTCAAGGAGGGAGACATAGAGATTTGAAAAATACATACGGATCTGAATGTTGCGGACCCGTTGACTAAGCCTCTTCCACGAGCAAAACATGATCAGCACCAAGACTCCATGGGTGTTAGAATCATTACAATGTAATCTAGATTATTGACTCTAGTGCAAGTGGGAGACTGAAGGAAATATGCCCTAGAGGCAATAATAAAGTTGTTATTTATATTTCCTTATATCATGATAAATGTTTATTATTCATGCTATAATTGTATTAACCGGAAACTTGATACATATGTGAATACATAGACAAAACAAAGTGTCCCTAGTATGCCTCTACTTGACTAGCTCGTTAATCAAAGATGGTTAAGTTTCCTGACCATAGACATGTGTTGTCATTTGATGAACGGGATCACATCATTAGGAGAATGATGTGATGGACAAGACCCATCCGTTAGCTTAGCATAATGATCGTTAAGTTGTATTGCTATTGATTTCTTCATGACTTATACATATTCCTCTTACTATGAGATTATGCAACTCCCGAATACCGGAGGAACACCTTGTGTGCTATCAAATGTCACAACGTAACTGGGTGATTATAAAGATGCTCTACACGTGTCTCCGAAGGTGTTCGTTGGGTTGGCATAGATCGAGATTAGGATTTGTCACTTCGAGTATCGGAGAGGTATCTCTGGGCCCTCTCGGTAATGCACATCACGATAAGCCTTGCAAGCAATGTAACTAATCAGTTAGTTGCGAGATTATGCATTATGGAACGAGTAAAGAGACTGGCCGGTAACGAGATTGAACTAGGCATGATGATACCGACGATCGTATCTCGGGCAAGTAACATACCGATGACAAAGGGAATAACGAATGTATTCATTGCGGTTTGACCGATAAAGATCTTCATAGAATATGTAGGAACCAATATGAGCATCCAGGTTCCGCTATTGGTTATTGATCGGAGATGTGTCTCGGTCATGTCTACATAGTTCTCAAACCCGTAGGGTCTGCACGCTTAATATTCGATGACGATTTGTATTATGAGTTATGTGTTTTGGTGACCGAAGATTGTTCGGAGTCCCGGATGAGATCACGGACATGACAAGGAGTCTCGAAATGGTCGAGATGTAAAGATTGATATATTGGACGATGATATTCGGACACCGGAATGGTTTCGGAATGGTTCGGGTATTTATCGGAGTACCGAGGGGTTACCGGAACCCCCGGGGAAGTATTGGGCCTACATGGGCCATAGGGGAGAGGGGAGGCAGCCCACAAGGGGTGGTCGCGCCCCCTCCCATGGGGAGTCCGAATTGGACTAGGGGAGGGGGCGCGCACCCCTTTCCTTCTCCTCTTCCCTCTCCCTTCCCCCCTTTTCCCCCTCCATCAGAAGGAATGAGAGGGGGGCGGATCCTACTAGGACTAGGAGTCCTAGTAGGACTCCCCCCTCTTGGCGCGCCCCCTAGGGCCGGCCTCCTCCCTCTCCCTCCTTTATATACGTGGGCAGGGCACCCCTTGGAGACACACCAATTGTTCCAAGCCGTGTGTGGTGTCTCTCTCCATGGTTTACTCCTCCGGTCATATTCACGTAGTGCTTACGCGAAGCCCTGCGCAGATCACATCACCATCACCGTCACCACGTCGTCGTGCTGATGAAACTTTGCCTCGACCCTCTGCTGGATCAAGAGTTCGAGGGACGTCATTGAGCTGAACATGTGCAGAACTCGGAGGTGTCGTACATTCGGTACTTGATCGGTTGGATCGTGAAGACGTTCGACTACATCAACCGCGTTAAACTAATGCTTCCACTTTTGGTCTACGAGGGTACGTGGACACACTCTCCCCCTCTCGTTGCTATGCATCTCCTAGATAGATCTTGCGTGATCATAAGGAATTTTTTGCAATTGCATGCTACGTTCCCCAACACTCGTTGCCTTCCTATGGGCGAATGTCGATGTGTTTGCTTGGCAGCCATCTGACATCCCCGGTGTTCCCAGGGTGGTAATCGAGCACCACCTTGCTATCTGCCCACATGCCCGGCCCATCAAGCAGAAGGTCCGAAAGCAAGCTTTGGAACGGCAGTGGTTTATTGCCGAAGACATCAAGAAACTTGAGGCAGCTGGTTTGGTCAGAGGAGTATTGCATCCTACGTGGTTGGCAAAAATCCAGTAGTAGTGCGCAAGGCGAATGGGAAATGGAGGCTTTGCATAGATTTCACATATCTGAATAAAGCGTGCCCGAAGGACCCATTCCCCTTGCCGTGCATCGACTAGATTGCGGATTCCACCTCTGGGTGTGACCTGCTTTCTTTCCTGAATGCCTACTCCGGGTACCACCAGATTTTCATGTCCAAGGAAGATGAAGAGAAGACCGCATTCATAACCCCATGTGGCACGTAGTTTTGTATGGATGCCCTTTGGGTGAAAAAGTGTCGGGTCCACTTTTGCAAGAGCCGTACGGATTGGCTTTGAGTCCCAGCTGCACAGGAATGTTGAACCCTAGATGAACGATATAGTTGTCAAAACCAAGGACAAATCGACTCTCATTCAGGACTTGGAAGAGACCTTTGCAAATCTGCGCAAGATCAACTTGAAGCTAAACCCAGAGAAATGTGTGTTTGGTGTTCCTTCCTACAAGCTACTTCAAGATCAAGGCAATTAAGCAGATTCAAGCACCCAAGACAGTTAAAGACGTGAGGCATTTGACTCGATGTGTTAACGCGCTAAGAAGGTTCAGTTCCAAGTCCGTCAAGCACGCCCTGCCGTTCTTCAAAATCTTGAAGAAGGCAGGGCCCGTGGAGTGGACCCCGGAGGCATACGCTGCACTGCAGGATCTGAAGACCTATCTTTCCTCTGTTCCCACCTTAGTCGCTCCTAAACCACAAGAGCCGTTGCTGCTATACCTAGCAGCAACTAATCAAGAGGTTAGTGCAGCGCTGGTGGCCAAGTGAGAAGTAGATGAAGGAGCAGCCGCAACTACCGTCCCCTCTGGAGAGGAAAGTGAACTCGTCCCAGCAAGGTCAGATGCAGATCAAAACAAGCAGGAGTGGGGCAACGGAGACAGTTCCAAGGTCACGGCAAGGAAGAAGGTGGTGCAGTAGCTAGTGTACTTCGTCAGCTCCCTGCTGCATGGGGCTAGGTCGAGGTACTCTGGTGTGCAAAGGTTGATCTTTGACCTCATCATGGCCTCAAGGAAACTGTGCCACAACTTTCAAGCCCATGATATCACGGTTGTCACCCACTTCCCCTTGCAATGCATACTGAGGAATCCTGAGGCCACTGGTAGAATAGTGGAATGGGCTTTGGAATTATCCAGCTCTGGTTTGATGTTTGAGATCACGTCAACTATTCAGAGCAGAGCACTAGCGGAGTTTATTCCGGAGAGGACGCCTACCCCTAACAAAGAAGTGTTGGAGATAGTTATCCCCGGCAAGGAAGCGCCCCAAGAATGGATCATGTACTTTGATGGTGCCTTCTCCCTACAAGGCGTAGGAGCTGGCGTGCTTCTCATCGCTCCCACTAGGGATCACCTCAAATATATGGTTCAAATGCACTTCCCCCGCGAGAAGGCTACCAATAACACTGCAGAATATGAAGGACTCCTTGCCGGGCTTAGGATCGCAACGAAACTAGGAATCAAGAAGTTGATCATTCGTGGAGAGTCACAACTTGTGGTGAGGCAAGTGAACAAGGACTATCAAAGCCCATTGATGGAGGCATATGTAGAGGAAGTGAGAAAGTTGGAGGAGCGCTTTGATGGATTACAAACAGAGCACGTGCCGCGTGCGGAAAACAGCATTGCTGATCATCTGTCAAAGTGCATTGTGCAATAACTCCCTGTGGAACCAGGGACTTTTGTTCTCCATCTGACTCAACCCTCCGTATCCCCGGCAACAATGGCGAGAAATAGGAGGAAATTGGACTCCGGCAAGCCTCTCCCGTCAGAGCTTCGCGAAGCCCCCGGTAGAGAGCTTGGCGGGAACAACTCCCCTTTGATCGGTGAGCTGCACCCTCCCGCCGAACTACCAGTCTTTGCGGTTAAGGTATGCGCTCCTGTGAAAGAGGAGGTGCCACTGGTCCTTGTTGCCGAGCCCAGGATCCAACTTGGGCGCGGCACATAGTCCATTTCCCCAAATAGGAGAACTTCCCGAAGGACAAGAAGAAGCTGAAAGAGTAGCTCGGAGGGCCAGTATATATCAGTTTGTTGATGACACGCTATACAGAAGGAGGCCCAACGGTGTGAAATTGAAGTGCATTTGTCGGGAAGAAGGAAAGGAACTGTTGGTAGAGGTACACAAGGGTATGTGCGACTCCCATACTGGGTCAAGGGTCCTGGTTGCAAAATCTTTCCGGCAGGGTTTCTACTGGCCCACAGCCCTCCAAGATGCAATTGAGCTAGTCACCAAGTGTGAAGCCTGCCAGTTCCACTCCAAGAATATCCATCAGCCTGCTCAAGCTCTCCAAACGATCCCTTTGTCATGGCCATTTTTGGTCTGGGGGCTCGACATCTTGGGCCCCTTCCCCCGTGCTATTGGGGTCTTTGAATTCTTGTACGTTCCAATCGACAAGTTTACAAAGTGGCTAGAAGTGGAGCCCATGAGGAAGGTGACCGCATAGTCAGCTATCAATGTCGTGGAATAACACGGCCACCTATGGGCCATCAGCTCCTTGTTGTTTGGTAGGGGGGAAGAGCACATTGCATAAAGAGCGGAGGGCACAGAGCAGCACGGTAGTGATCACACGGGCAGTTTTGACCCAGGTTTGGGCCGCCGCGAGGCGTAAAACCCTACTCCTACTTTGGTGGATTGATGAGACGACGGTGGTGCAGATGCTACGCTCGAGCCCGGCAAGGTTGCCTCGGGAGGAGAGCAGCTACGCGCGTATGAGTGTACAAGGGTCTGAATCCTTTCTAAGGTTGCCACGGCCCTCCTTTTATAGGTCAAGGGGTCACCACAACGGCAAATCAGTCATTACGTACTGATTAAATAGCAAACACTGCTATCATACCTAACTCTGTAGACAGTATAAGCTGCATTAAATGCACCACTTAGTGTCACATCGTGGCGCAGCCCGGCAAGCCTTGTCGTGCCATTTAGCCACCTTCTCGCCTGCCTGCGTGACACATCCCTGGACGGGTGCCATTTGGAGGTGATTTCCTTCAAAAATGGCTGTCACGTGCCAAATAACAGCCACTTAACCACTTGGGGGCCCGACACCGCATCGATAGGTGACTTGCGTTGCTGTGAGCTAGAGCGGTGGAGCCTTGGCGCCCCCGACAAGCTTGCCGGGGCAGTGTTGAGATTTGACTTCAGGGAACCCTGACCTCGCCAGGCTCGCCTGCCAGGCAAGGGAGGTTTTTCCTTAGTGATATCTTGTTCATTTGGCTTGACTTGGTTTTCTTGATCCGCCCTTTGGTTTCTCAAAGAGCTATCTCTCTGGCTTGGTCTTGTCTTGGATGTTGCAACCTTGCTCTTGAGCCTGTGTATAGTCCGGGCAACACATGCCTGGGGTTTGTTGCACCGACAGGAGCCCCGGGCCTGGCCTGAACGCACTGCCGAGCGTCATCAGGGTACGCCTTGTCTAGTACACAGACGAGGAAGTTGCGGTAGCTCACCCTTTGAGATCTTCTTTGCTTCTTCATTAACCTGTTCTTGAGTCAGTTTCCGGTTTTTCTATGCGTTGTGTAAGGCGTCATAGGGGAGTTAGTGAACCACGATCCGTGGGCCATCCACATCTCACATTCACGGGGCAGTAACTGCCATTCCACTAGTCTCCCCGCTCCTGGCATTCCTGCCACGTGTGCCGCATCCATTGCGATTGGTGGCAGACGTGGAGTGCACATAAACGTGTGCCATGTCAGAAACCCAGACGTCATGGATTGGCGCAAGGGGTCGGCCTTGATTCCACAAGCCATTGGTGGCATGGGAGGGAGTCGGATTGGCAGAGCGGGGCGGTTGTTTCCCCTGAGTGGGGTGCCTACCCCCAGCCACGTTTTCCCTATAATAGGGAACGTGGGAGGGGGTGCAGGCTCACACCTATCTCCTCCCCCTTTCTTCTGGTGTCGTTTCTTCGTCATGGTTAGGGGGAGAGGACGCAGCGGCGCTCCAATAGCGGCGATGAGGGCTTCTGCTCGACAATGCCTCCCTCCTACCATTGGGGATGCGGAGGCAGAGCCCGCCATGAGGGGAGTCGGGAGAGGACGGGGACGTGGTCGTCGCGGCGCTCGAGGTCGAGGAGGGCGGGGCGGTGTACTGATCGCACCTCCTCCGGCCGTTTAGGACCTATACGAAGGCCATGTTAGAGATCAGCCACTTGAGTTCATTGTCAAGCCGCGAGGGCCTCTGCGGCCGTCTTCGCCTCCGTACTCCATTTGCAAGAGTGATGGAGGTCGAGTAGCCGCCGGGGCTAAGGTTGCACATGAGGGGCTGCTGTAACGGCAGCATGCGAGCGGACGTGGAGTTCCCCACCCCTCATGTCATGCTTCTCCGATGTTGTTGGAAGACTTTTGCTCATGCCCATAGCTTGGCGGTCGGGCACATCCTCCATTTTAAATTAATGGAGGCTACCCTAATCTCCGTCAAAGTCTTCGGACACTCGGGTGCTCGTTTAGGGTGCTGCGCGGAGAGCTCGACCGATGAGGAAAGCTCCTCCTCGAGCGATAGCGACGACGAGGACAGTGACGGCGATGAAGACGGTGCTGATGGGGAGGACGGCGGCTCTGACTCCGGCTGAACACCAGCGGCACCATCATCGTCAGGCGGCAGCACCACCATTTGCACATGCATCTCCTCTCCGGCAAGGCGATTTGCCGGGGAGTTGGATGTAGAGGTACGGATGGTGTCTCTTGCTCCTCCAGCAGCCTTCCAGCTGGACCCCGACAGGCTTCCTCGTGGGCTCCGACTTCGTTCGCCCTACCGTGTCCTGCTGGCCCTGGTGGTGGTGACCAGGGGGTCGTCTCAGCCGCTCTCTTCACCATCACCTTCGTACACGCCCTCCCGATCTTGTCAGTCCCCTCGCCATGGGGCCTGACGGGGTCAGGCTAGGCTTCTGCCCAGGCACTCCTTTTTCCCTCCTCGCCTCCCACCATAGTGCCTAGGAGGAGAAGGACAAGAAAGGGGATTACGGGGCACTTATCTTTTTTTAGTCTAAATGTGTAGGCATTTGCAAACTTTAGTCTAAATTATGTAATCTTCTTTATCCATGTTTGTGTTCTGTAAGATTTCTACTTGCTTATCAGCATATTAATTAAAAAGACAAGCCTTGCAGGGTACTTGTGCATGTACCATGTCCATGCAGAGGTGAGACGCCTCTATACGTTCAAGTAAACAAGTTTTCCCTGGCAAGCTATCTTGCCGGTGCCCTTAGTTTTGTTGTCGTGAGGCTAGGCCTGCCGGGCACAAAACTAGAAAAGGGACTAGCTCCTTGGCGAACCTTCTCCGTCAAAGGCCACTGCGACCACCTTGTCCGAAGCAATGTTGGGGACGAAGGATGGGAGCACCTATATTTCGAAGGTGACAAGGTTTTCATATGCACAAGTTTTCACTTTACAGAACATGTACTGATTAGAAGGAACTTATATGTTTCCCTTGCCGGGGACTGCTATGTATGCTCGTCTTCGTTTCTTCTCTTCGGGACCGAGTTCGCGGCAAGAACCCTGCAGCTTAGTGCAGATGAAAACAGAGCTACATATGATCTTATCTACATGATCATGCTATGCTCATGATATGCTTATGCATGCATGCAAGCTTCTTTGGGGCCCCAAGCGCTTTGTTTATTTATCTGTTGCTTAGGGTCTACGCCTGGCTTTGTACCAAGGGTTACATGCAACATCGGCAAGGCTAAAAGGGTGGCTGCCGGGCAGGGCCGGATAGCCGCGCCTTACGGGTAGAACTTTCGGAGATGCTCAATGTTCCATGAGTTTTGCAACTGGATGACATGTCCGGTCTCCAGACGGACTGCGCCAGGTCTGGTGACTCCTACTACCCGGTAATGGCCTTCCCACTTTGGCGCCAACTTGTTTGCACCCTTGGCGGACTGAACACGCCTAAGGACAAGGTCGCCTTCCTCAAAGCTCCGGGTATGAACCCTGCGGCTGTGATAGCGACGTAGGGCTTGCTCGTAGCGTGCAACATGCATAGCAGCCCCGAGACGGTTCTCCTCAAGAAGCACAGCGTCGTCACGCCGGTGCTGTTCTTGCGCTACTTCATCGTAGGAAAGTACTCGAGGTGATCCATATATGAGTTCCGTGGGGATCACTGCTTCTGCCCCATAGACTAGGGAGAAGGGAGTCTTGCCGGTATCTCGATTTGGTGTCGTACGGAGGGACCAAAGAACCACCGGCAGCTCATCGATCCATCGCCTGCCACACTTCTGCAACCTATCAAATGTTCTTGTCTTGAGACCTCGTAGCACTTGAGCGTTTTGCCTCTCAGCTTGTCCGTTGCTTCTGGGATGTGCAACAGAGGCAAATGAGATCTTGCTTCCGAGGGCATGAACGTATTGCATGAAGGCACGGCTTGTGAATTGGGTGCAATTGTCGGTGATGATTCTGGCGGGTACTCCGAAACGGCACACCAATCCTTTCAACAACTTGATAGCTGACTGTGCGGTCACCTTCCTCACGGGCTCCACTTCCGGCCACTTTGTAAACTTGTCGATTGCAACATACAAGAATTCAATGCCCCCGGTAGCACGGGGGAAGGGGCCCAAGATGTCGAGCCCCCAGACCGAAAATGGCCATGACAAAGGGATCGTTTGGAGAGCTTGAGCAGGCTGATGGTATTCTTGGAGTGGAACTAGCAGGCTTCACACTGGGTGACTAGCCCAAATGCATCTTGGAGGGCCGCGGGCCAGTAGAAACCTTGCCGGAAAGCTTTTCCAACCAAGGCCATTGATCCAATATGGGAGCCACACATACCCTTGTGTATCTGTGCCAACAGTTATTTTCCTTCTTCCCGACAAATGCACTTCAATTTCAAACCGCTGGGCCTTCTTCTGTTTAGCGTGTCATCAATGAACTGATACATAATGTCCCTCCAAGCTACTCTTTCAACTTCTTCTTGCTCTTCGAGAAGTTCTCCTGTTTGGAGGAAATGGACTATGTGTCATGCCCAAGTTGGAGCCTGAGACTCGACAACGAGGACCAGCGGCACCTCCTCGTTTGGGAGAGCGCATGCCTCAATCGCAAAGATTGGTAGTTTGGCGGGAGGGTGCAACTCACCGATTGAAGGGGAGTTGTTCCCGCCAAGCTCTCTACTGGGGGCTTCGGGAAGCTCTGTCAGGATAGGCTTGCCGGAGTCTAGTTTCCTCCTCTTTCTGGCCATTGTTGCCGGGGCTACGGAGGGTTGAGTCAGATGGAGAACAAAAGTCCCTGGTTCCACAAGGAGTTTTTGCGCAACGCACTTTTAAAGATGATCAACAATGTTGTTTTCCGCATGTGGCACATGCTCCGTCTGCAATCCATCAAAGCGCTCCTCCAACTTTCTCACTTCCTCGACGTATGCCTCCATCAATGGACTTTGATAATCCTTGTTTACTTGCCTCACCACAAGTTGTGAATCTCCATGGATGATCAACTTCTTGATTCCCTTTTCTGTTGCAATCCTGAGCCCGGCAAGGAGTCCTTCATATTCTGCAGTGTTATTGGTAGCCTTCTCCCGAGGGAAGTGCATGACCATGCCAGCTCCGGCACCTTGTAGGGAGAAGGCACCATCAAAGTACATGATCCATTCTTGGGGCGCTTCCTTGCCGGGGATAACTGTCTCCAACACTTCTTCATTAGGGGTAGGCGTCCACTCCACAATAAACTCCGCTAGTGCTCAACTCTGAATAGTCGACGTTCTCTCAAACTTCAAACCAAATATGGATAACACCGAAGCCCATTCCACTATTCTACCGGTGGCCTCAGGGTTCCTCAGTATGTGTTGCAAGGGGAAGCCGGTGACAACCATGATCTCATGGGCTTGGAAGTAGTGGCGCAGTGATGTAGGGTAGAACCCTAGATGCCCGATCTTTCACGAAATGGAGGGGATCCTACGAAGAACACGAGGGGAAAACACGACAGGAAACACTCAAACCAACAAGATTCAATTACACAAGTGCTAGATCCTCGAAACACAAGAAGATACATGATCTGAATCCAACAAAGGATGATACATAGGGTAACTCGTTCATCTCCAAGAGGAGGTCTTGATGGTCTTCCCATTAGGGGTCTTGAATCCAAGATGGATCTTCTCCATAGAGGTGGTCTCTCTTGGTGGAGTAGATCATGATGGATGAGCAAAGGTCTATCTCACATATGAGCTATCACATTGCTAACGCTACTTCGGAGCTAGGGGACGAGTATTTATAGTCCAAGGGGTAAGTTGGGGTTACACGGGTCGTTGACCCTTTTACTGCTTGCAGGCAGAGCGGTAGTACCGGACATGGGGGTGGTTGTACTGACTGGTGCTCTTGTACTGGTTCCGGGAGGTGTTCCCGGAAGTCACTTGCGGTTGTACCGGTGGTTGGAGCAGTTGTACCGGTCATACGACTGTTACGGGGACAAACCGGGGTGGTACCGGCAATGCACCGCTCAATCACAGAAGCTGGACCGGTAGTTGGGCGGTAGTCGAGCGGTTGTCCCGGTGGACCGGTAGGTGGTCGGTAGTTGGGCCGTTGTATCGTTCGACCGGTAGTTGGGCGGTACATGGGCAGTTGTACCTCTATCTCTGTGCTGGGAAAATCCCTCTCCATGCTCTTGGTGTCCATCTTTCACCCTTCCTTCTCCTTGTTGGTTCCTTGGTACCTAAGCACACAAAGTGTCTTTGTTTGAGGTACTAGCCATGTCTCATGTGGGTCCAAGGGAAGTTTAACAAGGACAGAGTTCACCTTATGTCCTATGGCACATGCTCGAGCTCTCATCCTAGGTGCACTTGGGGCTTGGGGAGTAGTTGAAGTGTACATGGGGATGAACATAGGATGCTCCACCTAATATAGAAACATGTCATCCATCATGAGAGGTTTGTTATTATGTATATCATAATGGAGACACAAATTGTGTAATGCATCATAAGAAATATGTAGAGCATTGTTATTCATGGAATGCATATGGTTCACGCAATTATGGCAAAAATGCAAAGTATGGAATGCATCAAAATCTCCTAATATGTATGAGGAAACTATGGGGGGTCTCCTCATGAGCATTAGTGGAAACATCACATGGAGAATATTGACAACATCCAAAACAAAGCATATTTGGAACAATGTGATCATGGCATGGCATAGTAGATGAATTGCGCAAATCATGTAAAGGAAGCATGGCAATATCATCACATGAAAAACAAGCCAATGACCATCATTTCGTCATCTATGCCATAAGTGAAAATGGGATTTATTTTAATGGGGCATGCATAGTTACTATGTTGAGATTGAAATGATGCAATATGGGAGATCTCACTCATAGCATATGACAAGTTTAAAGGATTGTCAAACACGAAGTGACCAATAGAATTTTCACAAGATATCCAATGGAGCGTAGCATCACAACTAGGCAAATCAACATGATCATCATCATATTCATCATAAATGAGTGGCATATCTAAGCATGTATAAGACATAGTATGTGGTCAATCCATAAGGTGAAGATAGTCCACTAGTGGGACAAGGGAAGTACCATCACCTATGTTACCTTTAGAGCATCACTCATGTGTTGTAGGTGAGGTGTCGAAGACCAAGTCGTTGTCGTCTTCATCTTGATGGAACCATGTGGGGGTGCACCATCGTCCACCCTGGCTATCGTCGTCCCCATTGTAGGTATGGACTCGTCGAGGATAGGCATGTCTTCATGTAGGAGACCTAGCACCAAAAGGGAAAACACACTTGGAGTAGAGGGTAAGTCGTTAGAAATCATAGTGGCCTCACATGCCATGTCAACTACCTCCCTCACTAAGTGTTGTGGCTCACTCACTCCCGGTATGATGCTCTCACTCGTATGGTTGGTGGAGTCACTCAAATTGCTCGCAACCTCACATTGGATGTGTGGCATGCTCTCATGTGTCGGGCTAGTTGTGGTCACACTCATGCTCTCATAGGAAATGCACTCAATGTCATATATGGTGGAGTCACTCATCTCACTCATGGGGTGGCGGCTCTCCTCACATGGCAATTGGGGCATCTCGTCATATGTGGGTGTCAGAGAGATGTATGTGCAAATGTCTCCATGCTCAACTCCTATCGCCGTCTTGGTTGAAGGGATAGTCCCATGCTCAACCTCCTCATCCATAATGCCTCCAAAGATGAATGCTGTAGGAAGTGGCAAATCATCACTTTCCTCCGAGATAAATGATAAAGTCTCATGTGTGGTCTCGTAGCTTGACTCGGAGTATGAGTCCCGTTGGGGCGCCGTCTTCATGTTGTTGAAGAGGTTTGCGCTCGCCGCCGTGGTCGAAGGGGATGGCCCTTGTTCGAACATCTTGTCACTGTCTTGTTGTAGGAGGCCCATATGATGTGGCACCTCGTAGCTCATCACCATGACCTAAGGGAATTTCCCATGCTCATCCATCTTCCTTGAGGGGCTTCTGAAGATGGAAGTGTCGCCCTCGCATGTAGTTGGTCACCTTGTACTTGATGATGTCGATGTAGGAGAACTCATGGGAAGTAGGCGAAGATGTCGTACGTCACAAGGGGAAGATGCCTTGATAGCACTTGGCGAAGATGCCGAAGTGGTGGTGGTAGCCGTAGCTTACTCTTGGTGGTGCTTGTCTCGCGGTCTTCTCTTGTGCTCATGAAGTTTGGCTGTAGCTGGATGTAGAGCTTGTTGGGACTTGTAGGTTTGCGCGTCTCGAGCATCTTCATGTTTATGGTGTCGTTGCCATGCTTGAGCTCGTAGTAGATGTCGTACGTCGTCACCGTGCACATGATGCTTGGAGGTGACTTTCCCTTCTTGACAATGTGGATCACAAATGTAATGATGGTCGCCACGTAGATGTGGACATGGACGAATTGCGCTTACATCGCATGGCCACTCCGAAGATTATCGAATCGCTCGCCACCACCTTGATGATGAAGGGGAAGTAGACTTCACCCAGGCCCAAATCTCCTCCATCCTTGCACCTTCCTCCTCCTTTTGTGAGGAAAGCTTGTTGGTTCGAGGTAGTCTCTTTATGTGCTTCGGAGTGTCGTATGTCGATGACGAGGTTGTCGATGCGCTCTCGCAATCTTGATTGTGCGCCTTGCATTTGTCACTGTAGATGAAGATGGTTCTTTGGTGATGTAATTGTTCGCGCCGTCATTGTTGTCGAAGACCGGAGATGAAATGCCTTGCCTGTCCATCACAAGACTCGAGCAAATATGAGTGTGAGAAAGAGAAGAACTATACCAAGTGTACCTTATCCAATGTTGAAGATGGATCAATGATCACTCAATAATGTAACAAGGAAATAGCACAATTGGTACCGGTTCTTGTCAATTCTCACACCTACACAAGTAAGGCTTATGGAGTAGCTGGGTGAGGATAGTGGCACAAAAATTTGATGCAAAATGTTAGCAAGAGTCAAATAATGTTGAAAGAGATTCACAAATTCGCAAGTGAATCAAGTAGACCAATAGCAATATGTGGCACACGGAAACACACACATGAATAGATAAATGCGGTCGTGCAACCAAGGAATGAGCACAAAATGTGGAATCCATAGAAAACGCTCGTGTTGCACAACTCAAGAGAGACGCTAGCACGATTGCTCAATAGGCGGATATGACACTTGTGCACAACCTATAAGATGCAAAATGGATAAACTTTCTATCCCAGGTATGCTATGTATGTATGGTTCCCGTTGTTTCTCTCAAGATGATCCAAGATGATCGGATATGACAATCTTATATGCAATGTGGTATGATGCTATGGCTATTGCTTACAAGCTCTTTGGTTAAAAGCTTATTCTTTCTTTTTGATATGGCCACTATGCGAAATGTACAAACCAAGATAGCAATTGTGTATATACGGGAACAAACTTGTGGCACACGAGATGATGTGATGATACCAAGATGATACCAATATGATATGGTTTGTATGCAATGGAAGCGCGGATCGATGATCACTAATGTGCACAAGTGACGTTGCCGGCAATACTAAAATGGCTAGTCTCGATAGGCAAGTGACACAAAATGGGCTAGGGGTTATCAATGAAGTTGCAAGGGGAATGTACAATGGTGTTGTTTAGGTTACCGTCAATGTTTGTCATGTGTACATAAGGATGGATAATGATGAAGTGGTCAATGTCGATGACGACCTCATGGCGATGAGGAGTGGCGGTGTTCTCGTTGTTGAACCGTTCCTAATTAGCCGAAACACCTTAGGAAACGGAAACACCGCGAACTCAAAATCTCAAACGTCAATTCTCAAAAGGTGGTAGCGGGAAAGCGGTGGTGGTTGCGGAAGTATTGGTGGAAACCCGGTCAAAATGGGTTATGCTGGTGGAAGGATATGATGGGCTATACACGGTGTTGGAGTTCAAAGCATGGTCCCTAAGTAGCTGAAACACCTTAGGAGACACAACTCACAACACAAATAAAATTGGGTTAGGTTGTAGTGGCGGAAGTGTATGGTGGGCAAGCCTATGCGGAAGTTATGTGGTGGTTGATGAAGAAGCTTTCGTCTCTTAGTAGCCGAAACACCTTAGGAGACTCGAATCACTACTCAAGCCACCACTAATGCTATGGGAAACAAAATGGGTTAGGTTGCGGAAGTCTACGGTGATACAACGGATGATGTGATGAAAGCCCTAGGCAAAGATGCCAAAGTTCCAATACAATTCTGGAGTAAAATGATGTTGGAAGTATTTTTGTGGGATGGGGGATGTCAATAGCTTCAAAACGAGCTAAAGAACGTCAAAATCCGGGTCTGCATGAATTAGTTATGGTCAAAACTGTCAATCAGCCGAGGCTGAATCTGGGAGGGGCGGTTGTACCGCTCCTAGAGCATCCTGGGGTTTTAGTTTCGGGCTGACAGAAGTATCAGGGGATGGGGGAGTGGTTGTACCACCTTGGGGGCAGTTGTACCGCTTTTATCGAGAAAATTTTCTCAGATCTGGATCGGGGTGGACTTGGGGCGGAAATTGATGATTTTGAGGTCAAAATTGCGGAGATTTCATGGATGGAAGGTGGATAAACTTATGGGGAAGCTAGATCCACTCGAAACCAAGCAAATCCATGGATCAAATTCAACAAAACTTCATCACGCTAACAAATCACAAAAAAAATTGGGGCTATTTTTTGTGGGGATTTTCAAAATTAGGACAAAAATCAAACAAAAGAAGGCTAGAAAACGATAGGGGAGACTTCAAATTCATGATCAACGTGGCTCATGATACCAAGATGATGTAGGGTACAACCCTAGATGCCCGATCTTTCACGAAATGGAGGGCATCCTACGAGGAACACGAAGAACACGAGGGGAAAACACGAGAGGAAAACACTCAAACCAACAAGATTCGATTACACATGTGCTAAATCCTCGAAACACAAGAAGATACACAATCTGAATCCAACAAAGGACGATACATAGGGTAACTAGTTCATCCCAAGAGGAGTTCTTGATGGTCTTCCCGTTAGGGGTCTTGAATCCAAGATGGATCTTCTCCGAAGAGGCGGTCTCTCTTGGCGGAGTAGATCCGGATGGATGAGCAAAGCTCTATCTCACATATGAGCTATCACATTGCTAACCCTAATTCGGAGCTAGGGGACAAGTATTTATAGTCCAAGGGGTAAGTTGGGGGTTACACGGGTCGTTGACCCTTTTACTACGCGCAGGCAGAGCAGTAGTACCGGAAATGGGGGCGGTTGTACCGCCTGGAGCTCTTGTACTGGTTCTTGGAGGTGTTCCCGGAAGCCACTAGCGGTTGTACCGGTGGTTGGAGCAGTTGTACCGGTCATACGGCTGTTACGGGGACAAACCGGGGCGGTACCTGCCTTACACCGCTCGATCACAGAAGCTGGACCGGTAGTTGGGCGGTAGTCGAGCGGTTGTACCGGTGGACCGGTAGTTGGGCGGTTGTACCGGTCGACCGGTAGTTGGGTGGTACATGGGCGGTTGTACCTCTATCTCTGCGCTGGGAAAATCCCTCTCCATGTTCTTGGTGTACATCTTGCACCCTTCCTTCTCGTTGTTGGTTCCCTGGTACCTAAGCACACAAAGTGTCTTTGTTTGAGGTAGTAGCCATGTCTCATGTGGGTCCAAGGGAAGTTTAACAAGGAGAGAGTTCACCTTATGTCCTATGGCACATGCTCGAGCTCTCATCGTAGGTGCACTTGGGGCTTGGGGAGTAGTTGAAGTGTACATGGGGATGACCATAGGATGCTCCGCATCATCTCCCCCCCCCCCTTGGGAAAGATCCGATCTCGGATCGTAATCCTCATCACCATGGAAACGGTTGTTGTGGACGGACTTGTAATTGGACGGAATTGAAGACGTGGCGTATCTAGGTACTCCAAGGTGTCTCCGGAGTGGTATACATGCAAAAAGAGGCTTTTTTAAAATAATACATTTTTGTGTACTCGTTGAACATTTTTTCAAATACACGATTAACATTTTTTTCAAACATATTTTTTGGTGTCAACTTTTTTTCATACACATTCTATATTTTTTGTATAGATAAGGAACATTTTTTCAAATACATGATTACCATTTTTTCAAACATATTTTTTGGTGTAAACTTTTTTTCATACACATTTTATATTTTTTGTATAGATAAGGAACATTTTTTCAAATGCATGATTAACATTTTTTTCAAACATATTTCTTTGGTGTCAACTTTTTTTCATACACATTCTATATTTTTTGTATAGATAAGGAACATTTTTATACACACATTTAACAATTTTTAAATACATGATTAACACTTTTTAAAACATATTTTTAGTCAACTTATATATATATATATATTATACATTTTTGTATACATCAGGAACATTTTTTTATACACGTTTAACATTTTTTAATTACATAATTAACATTTTTTTAAACATATATTTTTATGCCTACTTTTTTTGCAAAAACAATTAGCCCACAGCGAGCCAATTAGCTCCAGTCGGCCCACAGTGGGCCGACAGGACCCAATCAGCCCACAGTGGGCCGGCAGGGGCCAGTCGGCCAGCTGTAGGCCGACTGGAGTCCAATCGGCCTGCTGTGGGCTGACTAGGCCCAGTCGGCCTGCAGCGGGCCGACGGTGTATTATTTTTGAAAAACATTTACCTAGCGTAATATTTATGAAAATTAATAAAAATGTATTATTTAAAAAAAATTAGACAAAAAGAGCAAACACAAACGATACTCGGAAATACAATGGTTAGCGCACACAAGGTGTCCATCATGTAAGCATGAGTTTGTCCAATAATTTTCTTTGCGACAAGGCACAAGTTGCTTAGTCAAATGATCCAAAATGATATGTAAAGCATTTGTGAGAGCAAATTCATTTGTTGTGCACACAAAGGTATGGTAAATGTCATGGTGGACAAAGCTACAAATTCTACCATTGTGCAAAATGATGTCATAGAGAGATGGTATATCAAGATCATGAACATGGCAATGGATGCTCAATATGATTATGTTATCATGCAATGATTATGGTAGGCAATGGGATCATTATGTATGAATATGCCATCAAGGAAGATCACAACAAATTTGCTAAGGAAGTGCACAAGCTCATATATCATGGATGGCATAGAAATACAAGATGCAACAAGGCAATCATTGATGTAGGGTGGAACCCTATACGGCCGATCTTTCATGAAAGGAGCGGATCCCAACTAAGAACACGAAGAACACACGAGGAATCACAAGGGAAAACACACGAGGAACTCTCAAACCAACAAGATATAGTCACACATATGCTAGATCCTCAAAACACAAGGGGAGATACAAGATCCAAATCCAACAAAGGACAATACAAAGGGTAACCGGTTCTTCTCCGTGAGGAGGTCTTGATGGGGCCACCCAAGAGGGGGTCTTGAATCCAACGTGGATCGTCTCCGTAGAGGGGCCGCGGTCTCTCTCGAGGAGCAGATCCGTATGGATGAGCAATGCTCTATCTCACATATGAGCTAAAACCAATGCTAAACCTAGAAAGATGGAGGAGAAGGAGTATATATAGTCTAGGGGGGTGAAGGGATACATGGGCGTCGGCCCTTTACTGTGCGCAGACAGACGGGGCCGGATGTCCGAGCTTTCCCGAAGGGCCGGATGTCCGGGCTAGGAGGCCGGATGTCCGGGCTGGTGGAGGCAGCTTCTGTAGGTTCGGGTGTGTGGCACCGGATGTCCGGGCTTCTGGCTAGATTTCCGGGCTCGGGCTGGGGCCGGATGTCCGGGGCCTGTAGATGTTGGGCGGCTAGGAGGCAGCTGAGGAGGATGCTCCAGGGGCCGGATGTCCGGGGTCCTGGCCGGATGTCCGGGGCCTGGGAGGTGTTCTTGACTCTTCCCGTTGGTTCTCTTCATCCATGGACTTGGCGACTTGTCCGTCTTCATGCACATCTCCTGGAGGGTCCTCTTGACACCTAATCATGCATAGCATATCGGACTTAGGTAGTAGCCATGTCTCGAGTGGATCATATGTGATATCACTAAGGAAAGAAGTCACCTCGTTCTCGAGAGCTCTAGCTCGTGCTCGTGTCATATGTCCTCTTGGCTCTTGGTAAGATGATGGTAGGTCCATGGGGATGACCGTAGGATGCTCCGCATCATCTCCCCTCCCTTGGGAAAGATCCGACCTCAGATCGAAATCTTTGTCACCATGGTACGGGGAGAGATCTTTGATGTTGAAGATGTCGCTCACGGAGTACTTGTCGCGTGGGATGTCAATCTTGTAGGAGTTGTTGTTGTATCGTGCAAGCACCTTGAAGGGTCAGTCGGCTCTTGGTAGGAGTTTGGACTTGCGCTCGTTGGGGAAGCGTTCCTTGCGAAGGTGTAGCCACACAAGATCTCCAATGTTGAATATCATGGGTTGCTTGTTGACGTTGATCTTGGTCGCGAGTCGTTGTACTTGGCGCTCGATGGTATGTCGTGTATCTTCATGCATCTTCTTGAGGTAGTTGACTCGGGGACTCGCGTCCATGTTTGTGCGCTCTTGTAGCGGTAGAGGTAGAATGTCCAATGGGGACAACGGGTTGAAGCCGTAGATGACCTCGAAGGGGGACTTGCCGGTAGTCAAATGTCTTGCATGGTTGTAGGCGTACTCGGTGATAGGTAGGCACTCCTCCCACTCCTTGATGTTCTTCTTTATCAACACGCGTAGTAGAGTGGAGAGCGTACGGTTCGTCACCTCCGTTTGGCCGTCGGTTTGTGGATGGTATGCCGAAGAGAATAAAAGCTTGATTCCGAGCTTGGCGTACAATGTCTTCCAAAAGTAACTCAAGAACTTGACGTCGCGGTCCGAGACAATCGTCTTTGGCACTCCATGAAGGCGCAAGATCCCTACAAAACAAATTTGCAACATGTGAAGCATCGTCTATCTTGTTGCAAGGTATGAAGTCAGCCATTTTGGAGAATCGGTCCACAACGACAAAAACGGAATCCTTGCCATTTCTAGTTCTAGGCAAACCAAGCACAAAATCCATGCTAATATCTTCCCATGGTTGGTACGGAATTGGAAGAGGCATATAGAGTCCATGAGATTGAGCTTTAGACTTAGCTTTGCGACATGGAGAGCATCGGTTGGTGAAGCGGTTGACGTCACGAAACATCTTAGGCCAAAGTAGTTCTTGGAGAGCGTGGCAAATGTCTTGTCGCGTCCAAAATGTCCCATTAGTCCTCCGCCATGACATTCTTGCAAAAGCAACAAACAAAGAGAAGACTCGGGGATGCATAGTTTGTTAGCTCTCATACGATAACCATCTTTGATGTAATAGCGTTCCCAAGATGTATGCGTCAAACATTTGGCATAAGGAATAGCAAAAGTAGGATCATGCTCATACAAGTCTTTTATATGCTCAAAGCCAATGACATTCAATTCAAGTTGAGTAACAAGCATGCATATACGGGAAAGCGCATCCGCCACAACATTTTACTTTCCTTTGATATACTTGATGACATAAGGAAATGACTCAATAAAGTCACTCCATTTAGCATGACGCTTGTTCAACTTAGTTTGACCCTTAAGATACTTAAGTGTTTCATGGTCGGTATGGATGACAAATTCATGAGGGCGAAGGTAATGTTCCATTCATGCAAAACACACACTAAAGCATATAGCTCTTTGTCATAGATGGGGTAATTGAGTTGCGCTCTGGAAAGTTTCTCACTAAAGTATGCTATGGGGCGCTTCTCTTGCGTTAACACACCTCCTATGCCATTACCACTAGCATCGCAATGAATTTCAAAAGGTTAATCAAAATTGGGTAATGCAAGCATGGGAGCATGAGTAAGCAAATTATCAAGCTCATTGAATGCGCTATCTTGCGATGGTCCCCAAACAAAGGGTGCATTCTTCTTGCTCAAGGCATGTAAAGGAGATGCAATAGTGCTAAAATCATTCACAAATCTACATTAGAAACCGGCTAAAGCAAGAAAACTACGCACTTGTTGCAAAGTTGTTGGTTGGGGCCACTCTTAATAGCATTAATCTTAGATTCGTCAACATGAACACCCTTAGAAGATACTACAAAACCAAGAAAACAAGCTTATCAATGC
The DNA here is from genome assembly GCF_018294505.1 of Triticum aestivum. Taxonomy (NCBI): domain Eukaryota; kingdom Viridiplantae; phylum Streptophyta; class Magnoliopsida; order Poales; family Poaceae; genus Triticum; species Triticum aestivum. The sequence continues at coordinate 198,726,678 of NC_057808.1, read as the reverse complement.
CAAAAAGGCATTTTTCATATTAGCATAAAGACGCTCTTTTCGAAGAGTTTGTAGGGTGGTGCGAAGGTGGGTGACATGCTCTTTGAGAGATTTCCTAAAAACAAGGATATCGTCGAAGTAGACCACCAAACTCACTAATGTAAGGGCGAAACACATAATGCATAAGACGCATGAAAGTACCGGGTGCTTCGGATAAACCCATAGGCATGACTAACCACTCATACAAACCAAACTTAGTTTTGAAAGCAGTTTTCCATTCATCACCCTCTTGTATGCGGATTTGATAGTAACCACTTTTGAGATCAATTTTGGAGAAAATAGTGGCACCGCTAAGCTCATCAAGGCGTGGAATGGGGTACCTATAGCGAACGGTGATAGCATTGATAGGTCTACAATCGAAACACATGCGAAAGCTACCGCCTCTTTTTGGTACAAGAATGACCGGTACGGCAGACTCAAACTTTCACGCACATGTCCATGATCTATGAGATTCTTTAATTTCCTTTGTATTTCTTTGGTTTCTTCAGGGTTGAGTCGGTAGGGAGCCTTGTGGAAGTGGCGCTCCGGGGATGAGGTCGATGCGGTGCTCGATGCCTCGTAGTGGAGGTAGACCCGGAGGTAGCTCATCGGGGAAAACATCATGGAATTCCTGCAATAGAGAAGATAACACTGAAGGTAGATCATGAGAGGTGTTAGCTTTTGTTGCGTCGTCCTTGCACAAAAGGACATAGTGCATAACACTTGATGGGTTCTAACACACTTCTCTCATCTCACGTTTGGTGGCAAATAGGACTAAGTTCTTCTTGTTGTTCATCGTGGAGGCACTCACTTTGGGCTTGTCTCGCTCACTCTCTTTTTGGTGGCTCACTCTCTCACTATTCTCTCCATGATGGGTGGCTTGCTTGTCGGCGATCACTTGGCTCGGAGATATAGGTCGTAGCACATACTCTTTTCCTTTCATCTTGAAGATATAATGATTTGTACGCCCGTTGTGGATGACACCTCGGTCGAATTGCCATGGCCGTCCAAGAAGGAGGTGGCACACGGTCATCGGAAGTACATCACACTCCAAAGTGTCTTCGTAAGCTCCGATCTTGAAATAAACTTGTACTCTATGCTCGATTTGCAAAGTCCCAGTATCGCTTAGCCATTGAACCTTGTATGGGCGCGGGTGCTTCATCTTGACCAGTTGAAGCTTGGAGCATAGTTCTTCACTTGCTAAGTTATGGCAACTCCCTCCATCGATGATGACCTTGACGGACCTTCCATTGATGCTGGCCTTGGTGTGGAAGATGTGGCATCGTTGGTCTTCGTCTTGTTGATGTTGAAGAGTCAAGACCTTGGAGACAACAAGAGCAGGGCTTGAATCTTCGTCACAAAAGACTTGATCATCTTCGTTGTTCACTTGTCGGTGCATGGCCACTTTCTCAAGGGCTTCCATTTCCTCTTCACTCATTGAATCATAGATTCCGTCGTCATTGAGGATCATGGTGCGCTTGTTTGTGCATTCAAAGGACTTGTGGCCTCGGCCGCCGCATGTGAAGCATTTGAAGGAACATGTCTTGATGGTCTCATCGGTTGGGGTAGATGATGATGAAGCTTTCGGCTTGAAGTTGCTTGAAGTAGGAGGACGACTTGAGGTTGTCGAAGTTTTCTTGTAACTTGACTTGTCGCCGTTGTTTGTAGATGGCTTGGTTGAGGTAGAAGGTGTTGGAGTCGTTGACGCTTGAGAGTTGGAGAAGCCATATGACTTGGATGAGAACTTGGCATATTTGATGTCATCTTGCACTTGACGTTCCGCTTTGGTAGCTTGGTGCACTAGCTCGATGAGGTTCGAGTATGGTTGGAAGTCGGCGATCTTCTTGATAGGATGATTGAGTCCATTCAAGAAACGTGCCATAGTTTGCTCATCATCTTCCGTGACATTGGCTGTTATCATGGCAATCTCTATTTCCTTGTAGTACTCTTCAACGCTCTTGGTTCCTTGCTTGAGTAGTTGGAGTTTCTTGAAGAGGTCGCGGTTGTAGTAGTTTGGCAAGAATCATGCTCTCATGACATCCTTCATTTGCGCCCAAGTAGTGATGGGTGGTTCACCTCTTGCCTCTCGGCGCTCAATGACTTGTTCCCACCAAATGAGGACATACTCTTGGAACTCAAGGGATGCCATTGCGATCTTCTTCTCTTCTTTGTAGTTGTGTAAGCGGAAGATTTTGTCAACCTTCAATGCCCATGATAGGTACTCCTCGGGATCATTGCTTCCGGAAAACTTGGGCATGGTGAACTTTAGCTTGCCGTATCATTGCTCTTCATTGTGTTGGGGTCGGGGATGATGACACCCATGTCGTTGAGGATTGACAATCTCATGTTGCTCTTGGCGAGGAGGGTTGTCGACCTCATGTTGCTCTTGTCTTGGAGGATTTCCATTGTCATGTTGCTCTTGTTGAACTTGATGTTCTTGGCGAGCTAAAGGGGGAGCTTGTTGAGCTTGACGAGGAACTTGAGGAACTTGCCGATGCACATGTGATTGATAAATCCTTTCTTGAGCTTCATCGCGAAGTGCTTCTTGATGTAGACGAGCTTGTCGGCCTCGGTTGGCCACGGCACGACTTGAATCTCGAAGGGCACATTGCACCTCAAGTGCTTGAGCTTCACGAAGTTGTTGTTCTTGACGTTGTGCCTCGGCATCTTGTGCATCTTGATGTTGTCGCGCTCATTCCTCTTGTTCTTGTTGTTGTTGGCGTTGCCGTTCTTGTGCTTGCACGAATGTAGCTTGATTTTGACGGTGTCGATGTTCTTGCGTGCGAGCTTGCTCTTGAGAGTCGTTGTCGTGTAGAGGATTGTGGTTTGCTTGACGATCTTGACGCGCGGCACGACGAAGAGTGTTCGATGTCGGGGTACTTGAGCCGAAGTTAGTGCCGTCGGAGTGTGGACTCGAGCGGCTCCGTCTTGAGTAGGACGAAGTGGTAGAAGAGCGGTTGACCAACAAGGCACGAATATCGTCCATTCTTGCATCATTCTCATGCTTGTGCTCGTCGGGCTTGTTGTCGAAGTAGTCTCTTGTGCGTTGCTCGGAGAGTCGCAAGTCGGTGGCGAGGTTGTGGCTGCGGTCGCTCATTGCTAGTTGCTCTTCATGCAAGGCTCGTTGTGTACCAAAGAGGTGTAGTTTGGTGACGTAGTTGTTCGGGTCTTCGTCTTGCTCAAGGAAGAGTGGGTTGGTAGAGGTACTTGGCCTATCCATCATTCCAAACAAAAATATGTGAGTGGGAGAAAGAGAAGAACTTATACCAAATGTACCTTGACCGATGTTGAAAATGAATCAATGATCACTCCAATGTGGAACAAGGAAATAGCACAATTGGTACCAATTCTTGTCGGATTCTCACACCTACACAAGTAAAAGCTTATGGTGGAGCTCGATTAGGATGGTGGCACAAAATTTGATGCAATTGTAAGTGAGACTCAATAATGTTGGAAAAGATTCACAAATTTGGAAATGCAACAAGTAGACCAATAGCAAGATAAGGTACACGGAAACACACACACAAATAGATAGGTGGGGTCGTGCAACCAAGTAATGAGCCAAAATGTGGAGTCCACGAAAATGCTCTTGTTGCACAACACTAGAGAGACGCTAGCACGATTGCACAATAGGCGGATACGAACTTGTGCACAATCTACTAAGCAAAAATGCAACAACTTCTATCCCAAGTATGCTATATGTATGGTATTCCGATGATCCAAGATGATCGAGTATGACAATCTTAATGTTGTATGATGCTATGGTTCTTGCTTATAAGCTCTTTGCTTATCTTTCCTCTTTGCTTAAAAGCTTGTTTGGCTCTTTGTTGTTTGAGCTCTTTTCTCATGTGATGCTTCATGAACCAAGATAGCAATTGTGTATGTGATGACAACTTTGTGACACAAGAGATGATACCATGATATGCAACACGATGATATTGTATGTATGCTACGGGAAGTATGTAGCGACCAGACCTCAAACAGTCTGATCTCTGTGCATCGGTGTCAACCCTGGATCGATAATGCTGACACGCACAGTACTTGAGGATTATAACAGAGTAGCAATCACACACTTATTACATCGAATGTCTCAAAAGAGAACTTATTACAATAAATATGGCTTAAGGCCATCTAATACGATAACAGCGGAAGACTTGGAAGATAAAGTGAGTCCATCAACTCCAACAGCATCACTGAGTGAAAGACCACGACCTAAGGCACCTTACTCATCGTCTGAAAAGTCTGCAACATGAACGTTGCAGCCCGAAAACGGGTCAGCACATGGAATATGCTAGCAAGGCAACACAAAAGAGTAATGAAAAGAATAAAGCTATCACTACATGCATATATGGCTGATGGAGGCTGTATGGTTAATAACTTTTGCGGAAAGACAATATTTCCCTACAACAAAGAAATATATTTCATTTAACTACAAAGTTGGTTGAAAACATTGAGAATGGTAAACCCCATCTCAATCCCAATTAAAAGGTAATTAATAACCCAACAAAATTAATTCAGAGTGACGAGATCAACATGATAATCCAAGAACTAGATACTCAAGATGTCAATAACTGGGGACACGGCTAACCATGATTAGTTTGTACAATCTGCAGAGGTTTGCGCACTTTTCCCCACAAGACTCAATCTCCTCCGTTGGATTTCTCGCACTACATAATGTTTGAGAAACGGATGACCGAGACACAGTCTTTCCGAAGAGGTCCCCTTAACCGATAGATAGGCATGTACACCTACAATCCCCTACATCTGCTAGCCCATCATGGAAAGGTTACCCACAACTTACTCAACTATGCCAAAGCCCATAATGGCATGTGGTTGCACACGGAAGTTTCTAGCATGAATAATCTCATGATCCCTTTGAGCCTGGGTGGCAGTCCATAGGAGAATCACACGGTACCCGGGATTTCCAAAAAAACAGACAACACTGGGTTCTCCAGGTGCCTCAATCCACCCAGATGTGTAATAAAGTAGCCACCTTAAGGTAACCATTAATTAACAATACTCACATCTGTCATGGATACATTCAAACCCAAACCACGTCTACGAGCATAGCATAGCAATATAAGCAACGTAGAAGTAACTCCCATAGGTTTGATAACAAACAGGTGAATAGGTACTACCTCATCTACTTCCAAACCCACAATTTAAATCAGATCCTAATCATGCAATTATTTGAGGATTGATCTAATGCAATAAAACTGGGTAGTAAAGAGGTATGACCAAAGTGTTACTTGCCTTGCTGATGATCCGTGAAACCTAGAGACTCGTAGTAGCACGCTTCGCACTCCGGGTACTCTATCGCAAACGAACAAGCATACAATAAGCAATCAAGCAATGATGCATGGGTAAAACTCAAATAAGAAGATCCAACCAGAAAGTTCAACTTAAGAACTCCGGTTTGCAAAAAGAATCAAATCAAACGAAGCAACAAAACTCAAACTGCGAAAGAAACAAGCCTGGATTACTAATCTGGACTAAAGTCAAATTTTACAGTAGCAAAAACTTGTTTAAGTTGATTAAACAGAAAGAGGATTTCGAGACGAAACTCTAGGCGCTTGAATCGCCTGATTCTGATAAACGAGCGAAAAGTTATACTAAAACAAAAATCGGATCAAAAATCACAGAAAAAGAAAAACTGACGAACAGACTAACGAACGAACGTTCGCTGTCTGCGGCTAAACGGTGAAAATCATTCGTTAAAACGAACGAACGGACGGACGTTCGCTAAATAACTAAACCGGAAAAAAGTAAAACCAATCTAAAAAAATAAACCGCGGATTCTAAAAAAACCGACGGTTTTCTAACGAAAACCGCGGCGGCGAGATCGGCGGCGGCTCCGGCGTCGGCGGCAAAATCGGCGGCGGGAGGGGGGGCTTGGGACGGGCGGCGGCGGTGCTGGGGACGGGCGGCGCGGGCGGTGCGGCGTCTAGGGTTTGCGGGTGCGGGGGCTGCGGCTCGGGCCTCCACGGCTTATAAGGGCCGGCCGGGCTAGTTTCCAGGTCGGACACGACCCGGTTAGGTCGGTTCACTTATTTTTTTAAATTATTTCACGCAAAAAAACAAAGAAAAGAAATACTAAACGGACTCCAAAAATCTTGAAATAAATTTTCCCATCCTCTAAAAATCTACCGGACAAGGTGAACATTTATTTGGGACTCTAATGCAATTTTGGAAAACGCATATTTTTCCTAATTCAAAATAAAATAGCGATAACACCGAATAAAATTCTTATTTGATTTTAATATTAAATGTCCAATATTTCTTTATTTTGAGGAAGTCATTTTATCCTCTCTCTCTCTTTTATTTTCATAAAAGAAATATATGAAGAGAAAATAATTAAAATCAAACGACCCTCTTTTCAAAATTCGTGAAAACTCAAATATGGAAATAACGAAATCCCCAACTCTCTCCGTGGGTCCTTGAGTTGCGTAGAATTTCTAGGATCAAGCCAAAATGCAATAAAATATGATATGCAATGATGATCTAATGCATAACATTCCAAATTGAAAATTTGGGATGTTACAAACCTACCCCCCTTAAGATGAATCTCGCCCTCGAGATTCGGGTTGGCTAGAAAATAGGTGAGGGTGATCCTTCCGTAAGTCTTCCTCTCTTTCCCAGGTGGCTTCAACTTCGGTATGGTGGCTCCACTGAACCTTGCAAAACTTGATAACTTTGCTGCGTGTGACTCGGCTGGCAAACTCGAGAATCTTGACTGGCTTCTCCTCGTAGGTCAAATCGCTATCCAACTGTATCGCTTCCAGTGGCACTGTATCTCTCAGAGGAATGTCAGCCATCTTTGCGTGGCACTTCTTCAACTGAGAAACGTGGAACACATCGTGAACTCCTGACAATCCTTCGAGCAATTCCAACTTATAAGCAACTTCTCCCATACGTTCCAAAACTTTGTATGGTCCCACAAAACGTGGTGCTAACTTTCCCTTAACTCCAAAACGCTTCACTCATCGAAGTGGGGATACACGAAGATACACTCTGTCTCCAACTTCGTAAACTGTCTCCTTGCATTTAGAATCCGCATAACTCTTCTGCCTGGACTGGGCTACCTTGAGTCTATCGCGAATCAGCTTAACCTTCTCTTCAGACTCTTTAATCAAATCTGGTCCAAACAATTGCCAGTCTCCAACTTCATCCCACAAGAACGGTGTCCTGCACCTCCTTCTGTACAGTGCTTAGAAAGGGGCCATCTTCAAGCTGGCTTGATAGCTGTTGTTGTAAGAGAACTCTGCATAAGGCAAATTGTCGTCCCAACTAGATTCATAGTCTAGCTCACAAGCTCTCAACATGTCCTCCAGAATCTGATTGACTCTCTCAGTCTGTCCATCCGTCTGTGGGTGAAAAGTTGTACTGAACTCTAGCCTGGTTCCCAAAGTTTCATGCAACTGATTCCCAAACTTTGAGGTAAACTGGGTTCCTCTATCTGATACAATGGTCCTCGGAACTCCATGCAAACATACGATCCTGCTCATGTATATCTTTGCCAACTTAGCACTGGTGTAAGTGGTCTTCACCGGGATGAAATGGGCTACCTTCGTCAAACGATCAACTACAACCCATATCGAGTCATAGCCTGAATGAGTCCTGGGCAATCCCGTGATAAAATCCATGCCTAGCTTATCCCACTTCCATTCGGGTATCAGCAATGGTTGTAGCAATCCTGCTGGCTTCTGATGCTCTGCCTTCACTTTCTGACATACATCACAAACTGCTACATACTCCGCAATATCCTTCTTCATTCCGGTCCACCAGAAACTATCCTTCAAATCCAAATACATCTTGGTATTACCTGGGTGAATCGAATATGGAGAATCATGGGCCTCCTACAGAATCAACTTCCTGATCTCCTGATCATTTGGCACATATACGCGGTCCTCAAACCATAAGGTATCGTGCTCATCCTCATGAAATCCTTTAGCCTTTCCTTTGCTCATCCTTTCCTTTATCTCGGCTATCTCCTTGTCCGTCTTCTGAGCTTCTCTGATCTTACCATCAAAGTAGATTGAATCTCCAATGTTGCTACATAGCCTCTCGGAACTATCTCCAAACATAGCTCGCGAAGGTCCTCCGCTAACTCCTTGGGTAACTCTCCGGTCATGAGTGTATTGACATGACTCTTGCGGCTCAACGCATCGGCTACTATGTTAGCCTTTCCGGGATGATAATGCAATCTCATATCATAATCCTTAATGAGTTCCAACCATCTCCTCTGCCTGAGATTCAACTCCTTCTGCGTGAAGATATACTTCAAACTCTTGTGATCCGTGTATACCTCACAGTGGTTTCCGATGAGAAAATGTCTCCAAGTCTTCAACGCATGCACTACAGCTGCTAACTCCAAATCATGCGTAGCGTAATTTAACTCATGGGGTTTAAGCTGTCGTGAGGCATATGAAACAACTCTTCCCTCCTGCATAAGTACGGCTCCAAGTCCTCGACGAGAAGCATCGTAGTACAGTTCATAATCCTTGCGTTGATCTGGCAGAATCAACACTGGTGATGTAACCAAGCGTTTCTTCAACTCCTGAAAACTGGCCTCACATTTCTCAGTCCATTTGAACTTGGTGTCCTTCTTTAACAACTCCGTCATAGGCTTTGCAATCTTTGAGAAATTCTCAATGAACCTCCGGTAGTATCCTGCGAGTCCAAGAAAACTCCGGATCTCTCCAACTGACGTGGGTGCTTTCCAATTTGTCACAGTGACAACCTTGGTGGGGTCTACCGCTATTCCTTCTCCGGATATAACATGTCCAAGGAATCCAACTTCCTTCAACCAAAACTCACACTTGCTGAACTTGGCGTATAGCTGATGTTCTCTGAGCTTCCCAAGTACTAAACGCAAATGCTCCTTATGCTCCTCTTCATTCTTCGAGTAGACCAGGATATCATCAATGAACACCACGACGAACTGATACAAAAACTCCATAAACACCTTTTCATCATGTTCATAAAGTAGGCAGGTGCGTTAGTCAGGCCAAATGACATAACAGTATACTCATATAGCCCGTACCTCGTGGTAAATGTTGTCTTAGGTATATCCTGCTCTCGAATCTTCAGCTGGTGGTACCCTGATCGCAGATCGATCTTGGAAAACACCTTAGCTCCTTGCAGCTGATCAAACAAATCATTGATCATCGGCAGTGGGTACTTGTTCTTGATCGTCACCTCATTCAAACCTCGATAGTCAACAACCATCCTCAACGATCCATCCTTCTTCTCCACTAGAAGCACTGGTGATCCCCAAGGTGACGAACTTGGGCGAATATAACCTTTATCCAGTAACTCCTTGATCTGCTTCTTAATTTCCTCCAAATCCTTTGCGGGCATTCTATACGGTCTCTTAGATATTGGCCATGTGCCTGGCAAAAGCTCAATCAAAAACTCAATGTCTCTATCCGGTGGCATGCCTGACAACTCTTCTGGAAATTCATCTGGGAATTCCTTCACCACTGGTACTTCCTCATGTACAACTCCTGATAAGGAATTTACTTGAGTCCTCTTTGGCACATGCCGGGATACATATTTGATCCTTCTCCCCTCTGGGGTGGTGAGCAAAATCGACTTACTGGCGCAATCGATGTTTCCTCCATACATCGATAGCCAATCCATACCTAGAATCACATCCAAACCTTGCGACTCAAAAATTATCAAGTCTGAGGGGAAAACATGCCTACCTATGGTCAATGGCATCTAAAAACATCCTTGGCTTGCCATATACTCTGCTCCTGGCGAGCTCACTAACATAGGTGTACTAAGAACTTTGGTGGGCAGTTTATACTTATCCACAAATCCCCTTGATTTGTATGAATGCGATGCACCAGTATAAAAAAGAATGACCCCAGTAAATGACTTAACCAAAACTTACCTATTACTGCGTCTGGTTGGGCTTCAACCTCCTCCACGTTAACGTGGTTCACTTGTCCCCTGCTGAATGGGTTGGGCTTCTTCCCAGAGCTTCCATTGCCGTTTCCATTCTTAGCTTCAGGACATTCACTGGCGTAATGTCCAGTCTTCTGGCACTTGTAGCAAGTAACGTGGCTTGGGTCTTTCTTGGCGGGCGTTGCTGGGTTGGAACGGTTCTGTCCATTGCTTCCTCCATTACCATTCCCGTTCTTGGAGCCACTATGGTTGTGCAAACTTCCTCCAATGTGATTGTGACCTCCATGGTTATGCTGAAGGGGTCCTCCCGAGTTCGTGGTGAAACGGGGTCTCTGCTGAGCTCCAGAATTATACTTCCCTTGTCCATACTTCCTCTTGCGATTGTCAATCTGCTGCTGCTTCCCTTCAATCATGAGAGCTCTATCTACCAACTCCTGGTAGTTATTGAAATTTGCCACCATCAACTGCATGCTCAGCTCATCATTCAGTCCTTCCAGAAACTTCTCCTGCTTAGCTGCATCCGTAGCGACGTCATCTGGGGCATAACGTGCTAGCTTACTAAAGTCATCCACATACTGGCCAACGGTGCGCCCTCCTTGGTGTAAGTTGCGAAACTCACGCTTCTTCATGGCCATAGCTCCTCTTGATACATGGGCAGCACGAAAAGCTTGCTAGAACTGGTCCCATGTAACAGTGTCGATGGGGTAAGTGGCTGTGAAATTCTCCCACCATGATGTTGCGGGTCCATCAAGCTGATGTGCGGCAAAACGCACTCTCTCTGCATCTGTGCATCCTGCAGTGGTCAACTCCCTTTCAATCTTGCGGAGCCAATCATCTGCAACTATCGGCTCGGTGCTACTAGAGAACACCGGCGGATTCAGCCTTAGAAAACGGGCTAAGTGATCAACAGGTGGTGGTGGTGGTGGGTTTTTGTTGTTGTTGTTCCCCTGATTCTGATTCTGGACTAGTATCTGCATCAATGCATTCTGCTGCTGAATCAACTGAGTGAGCTCCGGTGGGAAAGCAAATCCATTGTCGCATCTCGGAGGCATCTGCTGGGTTCAGAAAAGGTGAGAAAACAGAGTAGAATGAGGTCTAGGGGGAAAACACTACCCATATGCACATGAGACAAACACAAACATATCGCTCAATCAATCAAGCAAGGGTATACAATCGGTCTAGAACTATCGTTACAAAAGTGCTCGGACTATACTATATACATGGTGCAATACTACTACTGATATGGTGGTCGACTAGAAAAATTGATCGGTCGAAGACTCCATGATATCCGCTCCAGCTTCATCAACATAGTCATCATCGCTATCGTCGGGGTCCGAGTTTGTGTCGTCCATGATGATGTAGTTCTCCGGGCAAGTGGAACCGTCATCTTCTCCTCCTGGCGCGGGGTCTCCCATGAATACTCCGATCTTCTTTATTAGGTCGTCATTCTTCTCCAATAGTGTTGTGATTTCCTCCTCATATTCTTCGCGTGTAGCCTTGAGTTCTTCCTCCAGTTCCGTGATCCTTGTCATTGCCTTTTCCAAATCTATTATGCCTGTGCACATCTGGTTCTCCCGGCGTTGAATGTGCTAGTTTAACTCCTGGATGAAAGCTGCAATCGATCTATCCTTCCTGGTGCTAATCATCTCCCATTGCTCATATCGGCGCCCACAAATCTGTAGATAGTATCCTTGAGATCCCTGTGGTAAACATCTCCAATGCGTCCCATGGTGATGTGGGCTACCATACTCTTTCCTAGACTCCAGGTTGGTGCATCAAAGGAAAACTCTATGGGCTCAGTGACTGGCGTGAATCTCCTTCCTGGAACTTGAACTTGAATCATCCAGCGCTCCTCTTCTGGTAAAGTGGCGTTGTAAGTCCCGGTGAAGCTTGGTATTCCGATGTTCAGGTACCTAGTGACTTCCTTCAAGTGTCGTCCAAACGGTGTGTCTTCATCCGGTTGTGCAAACTTGTTCCGTGCGTCCGCCATCCTAAAGAGTAGAAAAAAGGAGAGGAGTTAGAAATGAGAAGAGAGTAGTGATCTAGGGCTTTTAGCTTAGTGGTCGTGTCCTATAGTCAGCGTGTGCTCTGATGCCATCTTGTAGCGACCGGACCTCAAACAGTCTGATCTCTGTGCATCAGTGTCATCCCTGGATTGGTAATGCTGACACACACAGTACTTGAGGATTTATAACAGAGTAGGAATCACACACTTATTACATCGAATGTCTCAAAAGAGAACTTATTACAATAAATATGGCTTAAGGCCATCTAATACGATAACAGCGGAAGGCTTGGAAGATAAAGTAAGTCCATCAACTCCAACGGCATCACTGAGTGAAAGACCACGACCTAAGGCACCTTACTCGTCGTCTGAAAAGTCTGCAACATGAACGTTGCAGCCCGAAAATGGGTCAGCACATGGAATATGCTGGCAACGTAACACAAAAGAGTAATGAACAGAATGAAGCTATCACTACATGCATATATGGCTGATGGAGGCTGTATGGTTAATAACTTTTGCGGAAAGCCAATTTTTCCCTACAACAAAGGAATATATTTCATTTAACTACAAAGTTGGTTGAAAACATTGAGAATGGTAAACCCCATCTCAATCCCAATTAAAAGGTAAATAATAACCCAACAAAATTAATTTAGAGTGATGAGATAAACATGATAATCCAAGAACTAGATACTCAAGATGTCCATAACCGGGGACACGGCTAACCATGATTAGTTTGTACACTCTGTAGAGGTTTGCGCACTTTTCCCCACAAGACTCGATCTCCTCCGTTGGATTTCTTGCACTACATAATGTTTGAGAAACGGATGACCGAGACATAGTCTTTCCGAAGAGGTCCCCTTAACCGTTAGATAGGCCTGTACACCTACAATCCCCTACATCTGCTAGCCCATCATGGAAAGGTTTCCCACAACTTACTCAACTATGCCAGAGCCCATAATGGCATGTGGCTGCACACGGAAGTTTCTAGCATGAATAATCTCATGATCCCTTTGAGCCTGGGTGGCAGTCCATAGGAGAATTGCACGGTACCCCGGGATTTCCAAAAAAACAGACAACACTGGGTTCCCCAGGTGCCTCAATCCACCCAGATGTGTATTAAAGTAGCCACCTTAAGTTAACCATTAATTAACAATACTCACATCTGTCATGGATACACTCAAGCCCAAACCACGTCTACGAGCATAGCATAGCAATATAAGCAACGTAGAAGTAACTCCATAGGTTTGATAACAAACAGGTGAATAGGTACTACCTCATCTACTTCCCAAACCCACAATTTAAATCAGATCCTAATCATGCAATTGTTTGAGGATTGATCTAATGCAATAAAACTGGGTAGTAAAGAGGTATGACCAAAGTGTTACTTGCCTTGCTGATGATCCGTGAAACCTAGAGACTCGTAGTAGCACGCTTCGCACTCCGGGTACTCTATCGCAAACGAAAAAGAATATTATAAGCAATCAAGCAATGATGCACGGGTAAAACTCAAATAAGAAGATCCAACCAGAAAGTTCAACTTAAGAACTCCGGTTTGCAAAAATAATACAAATCAAACGAAGCAACAAAACTCAAACTGCGAAAGAAACAAGCTTGGATTACTAATCTGGACTAAAGTCAAATTTTACAGTAGCAAAAACTTGTTTAAGTTGATTAAACAGAAAGAGGGTTTCGAGACGAAACTCTAGGCGCTTGAATCGCCTGATTCCGATAAACGAGCGAAAAGTTATACTAAAAAAAATATCGGATCAGAAATCGCGATCGAAAATAATCGCGAAAATTCTGAGTAAAAGAAAAACTGACGAACAGACTAACGAACGAACGTTCACTGTCTGCGGCTAAACGGTGAAAATCGTTCGTTAAAATGAACTAACGAATGGACGTTCGCTAAATAACTAAACCGGAAAAAAATAAAACCAATCTAAAAAATAAACCGCGGGTTCTAAAAAAACCGACGGTTTTCGTGGCGGCGGCGGCGGCGAGATCGGCGGCGGCGGGGCTTGGGACGGGCGGCGGCGGCGGCGCTGGGGACGGGCGGTGCGACGTCTAGGGTTTGCGGGTGCGGGGGCGGCGGCTCGGGCCTCCGCGGCTTATAAGGGCCGGCCGGGCTAGTGTCGAGGTCGGCCACGGCCCGGTTAGGTCGGTTCACTTTTTTTTAAATTATTTCGTGCAGAAAAACAAAGAAAGGAAATACTAAACGTACTCCAAAAATCCTGAAATAAGTTTTCCCCGTCCTCTAAAAATCTACCGGACAACATGAACATTTATTTGGGACTCTAATGCAATTTGGAAAAACGCATATTTTTCCAAATTCAAAATAAAATAGCGATAAAACACCGAATAAAATTATTATTTGATTTTTATATTAAATCTCCAATACTTCTTTATTTTGAGGAAGTCATTTTATCCTCTCTCTTTTATTTTCATAAAATAAATATATGAAGAGAAAATAATTAAAATCAAACGATCCTCTTTTCAAAATTCGAGAAAACTCAAATATGAAAATAACGAAATCCCCAACTCTCTCCGTGGGTCCTTGAGTTGCGTAGAATTTCTAGGATCAAGCCAAAATGCAATAAAATATGTTATGCAATGATGACCTAATGCATAACATTCCAAATTGTAAATTTGGGATGTTACAAAGTATGATCACTAATGTGCACAAGTCACGTTGCCGGCAATACTCAAAGGCTAGTCTCGATGGGTAAGTGACGCAAAAGTAAGGCTATGGGGTTATCAATGCAAATAGCAAGAAGTATGATGATATCACGATACCAAGATGAGGTTGATACCGAAATGATGTAGCCGTTCGTAGTAGTCCATGGCGAAGATGAGCGGTGGTGATGTTGATGTCGAACCGTACCTAAATAGCCGAAACACAATAGGACACGGAAACCACAACTCAAATTCTCAAAGCAAAACGGGTAAAAAATTGTCGGAGTTGGTAGCGGTAAAGCTATGGTGGTGCTATGCGGAAGTGGTGGTGGTATGCGGAAGTGTATGTGGACACCGGAACAAGATTGGGCGAAAGTTAGGCGGAAAGGAAGCGGTGGATGGAAGTGTTGCTGCCAGGGGCCGGATGTCCGGGCTGATGGTTGGATGTCCGGGGTAGGCCGGATGTCCGGGCTATCAGGCCCGATGTCCGGGCTCTGGATCCATGGACAAACTCGATGAACACCGCGTGGACAAGTCAAATCCGAGGCAAAATTCAGAAGATTTTGTGGATGGAAATTGGGGAAAAGATGGGGAAAAGCTAGATCTACCTGCAACACACGAAATTCACAGATCAAATCCAACAAAACTTCATCACACCAACAAATCACAAAACAAAAATTTGGGGCTATTTTTGTGGGGCAATTTTCGAATTAGGGGCAAAATCAACAAAACTAGGCTAGAAAACAAAGAGAGGGGCTCCGAAATCATGATCAACGTGGCTCATGATACCAAGATGATGTAGGGTGGAACCCTATACGGCCGATATTTCATGAAAGGAGCGGATCCCAACTAAGAACACGAAGAACACACGGGGAATCACAAGGGAAAACACACGAGGAACTCTCAAACCAACAAGATATAGTCACACATATGCTAGATCCTCAAAACACAAGGGGAGATACAAGATCCAAATCCAACAAAGGACGATACAAAGGGTAACCGGTTCTTCTCCATGAGGAGGTCTTGATGGGGCCATCCAAGAGGGGGTCTTGAATCCAACGTGGATCATCTCCGTAGAGGGGCCGCGGTCTCTCTCGAGGAGCAGATTTGTATGGATGAGCAATGCTCTACCTCACATATGAGCTAAAACCAATCCTAAACCTAGAAAGATGGAGGGGAAGGAGTATATATAGTCTAGGGGCGAAGGGGTACATGGGCTTCGGCCCTTTACTGTGCGCAGACTGACGGGGCCGGATGTCCGGGCCTTCCCGAAGGGCCGGATGTCCAGGCTAGGAGGCCGGATGTCCGGGCTGGTGGAGGCAGCTTCTGTAGGTTCGGGTGTGTGGCGCCGGATGTCCGGGCTTCTGGCCGAATTTCCGGGCTGGGGCCGGATGTCCGGGGCCTGTAGATGTTGGGCGGCTGGGAGGCTGCTGAGGAGGATGCTCTAGGGGCCGGATGTCCGGGGTCCTGGCCGGATGTCCGGGGCCTGGGAGGTGTTCTTGACTCTTCCCGTTGGTTCTCTTCATCCATGGACTTGGCGACTTGTCCGTCTTCATGCACATCTCCTGGAGGGTCCTCTTGACACCTAATCATGCATAGCATATCGGACTTAGATAGTAGCCATGTCTCGAGTAGATCATATGAGTTATCACTAAGGAAAGAAGTCACCTCGTTCTCGAGAGCTCTAGCTCGTGCTCGTGTCATAGGTCCTGTTGGCTCTTGGTAAGACGATGGTAGGTCCATGGGGATGACCGTAGGATGCTCTGCATCAATCATAATGTGAGTCAATCCATGCATAAGATGCAAATTTTTTATGGGTGGTGTTGTACTAAAACTCGATGTCATGGCGCTCCTCAACTTGAAGGTCCATAGGGTCCATCTCTAATGTCGGTCCTCCATCCAATATGTGTATCATGTAGACAAGAAGAAGGAAACAACAATGAAAGAATGACCCGTCCAATATGCGTATTTGAGGATGGCTCAAAGGGAAGGAGGTCATCTTTAGGAGTTTCTCGAAGATGTTGGAGTTGCACTTCTTGTATGCCTTCACATAACCAATATGTCTCATGATGGTACCGCCTTGTGAATCCTTCAAAATGAAAGAACATGACAAACACTCGGAAAAACAAATGAGGTTAGTGCAAATGCAACACCTATCATTCATGTGGTGAAATACCCAACAAGTGTTTTCATCACTCTTATCATAAGAAAGTACAAGGGTGTAGTTCATGGTATGTAGGCGTAAGATGCTAGAACAACCAAAGAGATTAAGCTCAATCAAACAAGCATGCATCACTGTAACGCCCACGATACGGCTATATTTCTCACGTGTCGAGGCATGACTTAGAGGCATAACCGCATTGTAGGTTTTGTCGCAAGAAGGGTCATCTTCACACAATCCCATGTAATGAACAAGAATGGGATAAAGAGAGTTGGCTTACAATCGCCACTTCACACAATTCATAAATAAATTCATACATCATTCAAGATACACACATAGACCGACTACGGTCAAATCCAAATGAAAAGAAGATAACCCCAATTGCTAGATCCCCGATCGTCCCAACTGGGCTCCACTACTGATCATCAGGAAACGAAACGTAGTAACAACCAAGTTCATCGTCGAACTCCAACTTGAGTTCGGTAGCACCGCCTGCACTGGCGTCAACGGCACCTGCAACTGTTTGGAAGTATCCGTGAGTCACGAGGACTCAGCAATCTCACACCCGCGAGATCAAGACTATTTAAGCTTATAGGTAGGATGGGGTAATGAGTTGGAGCTGCAGCAAGCACTAAGCAAATATGGTGGCTAACATACGCAAATAAGAGCGAGAAGAGAAGCAACGGAACGGTTGAGAAGCTAGAAATGATCAAGAGGTGATCCTAATCTCCTACTTACGTCAAACATAACCCAAACACCGTGTTCACTTCCCGGACTCCGCTGAAAAGAGACCATCACGTCTACACACGCGGTTGATGCATTTTAATTAAGTCAAGTGTCAAGTTCTTTACAACCGGACATTAACAAATTCCCATCTGCCACATAACTGCGGGCACGGCTCTCGAAAGTTCAAACCCTACAGGGGTGTCCCAACTTAGCCCATTATAAGCTCTCACGGTCAACGAAGGATATTCCTTCTCCCGGGAAGACCCGATCAGTCTCGGAATCCCGGTTTACAAGACATTTCGGCAATGGTAAAACAAGACCAGCAAAGCCGCCTGAATGTGCCGACAAATCCTGATAACAGCTGCACATATCTCGTTCACAGGGCACACCGGATGAACACTACGTACAACTAAAACCAGACCTCAAGTTTCCCCGAGGTGGAGCTGCAAGTGGCTCTAGTTCGGACCAACACTTTGAGGAGCACTGGCCCGGGGGGTAAATAAAGATGACCCTCGGGCTCCGGAAACCCAAGGGAAAAAGGCTAGGTGAGGCAAATGTAAAACCAAGGTTCGGCCTTGCTGGAGGAGTTTTATTCAAAGCGAACTATCAAGGGGTTCCCATAACACCCAATCGCGTAAGGAACGCAAAATCAAGGAACGTAACACCGGTATGACGGAAACTAGGGCGGCAAGAGTGGAACAAAACACCAGGCATAAGGCTGAGCCTTCCACCCTTTACCAAGTATATAGATGCATTAATTAAATAAGAGATATTGTGATATCCCAACATAAACATGATTCAACATGGAGCAAACTTCATCTTCACTTGCAACTAGCAACACTATAAGAGGGGCTGAGCAAAAGCGGTAACATAGCCAAACAACGATTTGCTAGGAAGGGTGAAAAGGTTAGAGGCCGACATGGCAAATTTGGGAGGCATGGTAAACAAGTGATAGGTAGTGCAGCGTAGCGATAGAACGAAGCAACTAGCAATCAAAGATAGAAGTGATATCGAGGGTAATGGTCATCTTGCCTGAGATCCCGCAAGGAAGAAGAACGAGTCCATGAAGAAGACAAACGGACATAGTCGAACGAATCCTCACAACTCCGAAACGAAACCGAAGCTAACGAGAGAAACAACCCGAAAAGAAGCAAGCAACGTAGTAAACAACCATCACATAAACATGGCATGAAGCGCAACCAAGTATGATGCATGTCCGGTTTAAAGAGGCATGGCATGACAAAATGCACCAACAATACTACAAATTAAGTGGAGCTCAATATGCAACGAGTTGCATATTGACGAAACACCACATTTAATTATTTAGTTAACTCTCGATTATGTACCCAACGATATTAAATGTTATTCAACATGGCAAGGGGTGAAGCATAAGAAAACTACCTATCTAGGAAGTTTAAATGAGGCCGGAAATAACAAACAACAAGTCCGGAAAATCCCCATGTGCATATAGCAATTCAAATGCAAACACAATTTTAAACATGGATGAAAGTTGGATATTATGAAACTAGACAAAATTCTAAGCATTTTACATATTTAAATCATTTTAATCCGATGCACGGTTGATGAGTTATTATATGCATGAAGACTAGGGACTTTTCTGCAAAACAGTAAATCCTGGGGTAATAGCTAAATTCGCAGATCCTGAAAAAACATCATCGAGCTGAAACTGGCTGGGCCCATAGGAGCAGGGGTGCTGGAGGCTCACCATGGGCCCTTGGCCCGGTCGCTGGAGGAGGAGGCCGCTGGGCCTGGCGCGGCTGTGCTCTGCTCGTTGCAGAGGAAGAAGAGCTCGATGCAGGGGCTCGACGGCAGCGGGACTTGGCGCGGATGACGGCAAGGAGGGCAGCGGCCGTCGGGAACCAATTCTCGGCGGTGGGAGGCGGATCCGGCGAGGCAAGGTCTTGGCGGTGGCGAACTTGCCGGCGTCGGGGACGAGGCGCAGGAGAGCAGAGGGCCTGCGAGGCGGTGCAGCGAAGCAGACCCCTGCGCGGGAACAGTGGCAGAAGGCGAGGCCGGAGGGCGGGTCCGTCCAGGAACAGGGCGGAGGCGAGCTGGGCATCGCGGCGATGAAGGCCATGGCGACAGCGTGGTCCTGTCGACGAACAAAGAGAGAGAGAGCTAAGAAATTAAGGGAGGGAGAGCTAAACAGAGCAGGAGGGAAGGAAGGGACGCGAGACGGGGACCTGCTGGTTCGGCGGCTCTGCTCGGAGAGGTGGCCGGCGGCGTGGGAGGCTAGCGAGGCAGGGGAGCAGCGGCCTGGTGGTGACAACTCGCACGGGGAGAGTCGAGGACGCTCGGGCGTACAGAGCCTATGGCCTCAATCTCAAACTGGATCGAGCGCCGGCTGGATGCGGAGTGGAGGGCGGCGCTCCGGACTGCTGCTGCTGCTTAGGTGGCCGGCGCGAAAATTGCGGGAGGTGGTCGGAGGCTGCGGCGGTGGTTGGTTGGGTGGAGAAAACGATGAGGATTTTTGGATCGGGAGATCCCGAGGAAGAAGGTAGGTAGGTGGCGGCGGCAGGGGGATGTACGGGACATTGCTCCTAAAATTTAGGGTTAGGGTCTAGTTTATATAGACCGGGGATTAGGGCAGGTTAATTTGGATCCTCCGATCATAATTGAACAGCCAAGATAAATAGGTTAGGAGAGTCCAACGAGGAACCGATGATGATTTAGGGAAGTTTGGGGATGATCTGGATCCAACGGTGACGACTGCCCGGGTCGGGTATGGGACAGCTTTCGGACGCGCGGGAGGGGATCGCGGGCTGACGAGAGAGGTTAGTTGGTTTGACAAGAGGGAACCGAAAAGACGGTTGGTCTCGGAACGGTCAACAAAAGCAAGGAGGGACGCGGCAACTACGAGCGGATGCAAGTTTTATGAAAACATGCGATGCAATGCTCATGATGACATGATGAATGCAACAAACAAAAATAACACGCGGCAACAATGCAAAACATGGAAGGCGTCTGGAGCGTCGGTCTCGGGGCGTTACAACACTCCACCACTACAAGAGGATCTCGTCCCGAGATCTAGGATGGCACTGGAGAAAAGCGGAAGAGGAAGAGGTAAAACAAAGTTGCTTCTTTGACAAACGAGTGAAACCACGAACCTTGAGAGCTTGCAAAGCTTGAGGAAATGACACGACGGAGGTGATAATATTTAAAACACTCCATTCAGCAAGAGGAACAAGGAACAATATGAGAACTTTGTGGGTTGAAAGACATGAATGAAGAGTTCCAGCGTTAAGAAAGGACCTGTAACCACTCCGGTTGAAACGGAATAAGCAAGGAAAGAACATGATCTTTGATAAAACGAGATGATGGTTAGAAGGGAGTTAAATCACAATGCCTCTGGAACGAGAGAATAGAATCTAGATTGATGGAAAGAAAAGAACGGAGAAGAAAATGACAACTCCTCCCACAAATGAATTTGAAAGAAACAACCTTACGAAGAAGGCTTGAACGGAGTTGTTGAAAAATCAACAACGAAAACAATAAGCTGCTTGTGGGCTTATGGAAAACATCCCAATAAATTGAGGCTAATTCTGCCACCAATGAAAACAAAGATTGATTGAGATCAACGAAGAGATGAAAACTTCTTCACCGAGATGAGAAGGAGAAAATTGGATCATTGATGAGCACCACAATAGCAACATTCCTTAGGGAAGGCTTTAGGTGAAATATAACCCAATATAACTCCAACAAGGAGATTGATGTGTTGAAAGATCTCCTGAGCGAAGAGAAAAAGTGATGGGTTTAAATATCTCATTCCTTACAACTTGTGAATCATGAAACATGAAGGAAATTGTCAAGAATGACATAGCACCATCTCAGAAGATAAGATAGAGAGAGTTGCACTTCGGAATGCAAGATGAAGAATGCTTGAACTCCTCAAAACAAAACATGTGTTGAGCGCCATGTTTATCTTTGAGTATAGCTTGGCGGATCATAACTTTGAGAGAAATCTTGAAGAACAATTGAAGAATGAAAAGAATCCTTGAAGAACCACCATGTAGAGCCTCTATGAAGAACTCCGGTAATAAAAGGATGATAAAAAGAAAGAAAAGTTGAAAACACAAGGTGAAGCCTTGCAATGATTTAGGTGGTACTTCGCGACGAGATAATGCAGAAAGCTTGGAACTCCGGAAAATAAAAAGATGAAGCATCTCGAACCGAGAAATGTGACATGATGAACAACTCTGGAAAGAAGAAATTAGATTACTTGGATGAAACAATAATAATAATTATGTTATGTGTATCCTTCACCAATTTAAATTGATGACAAGCAATGGATTTGGAATACTACTTATTCTCGTAGAAAGGATTAAGAGAGAGATAGCGCAAACTTGAGAAAAATCTTCAACGATCCGCGGGTAGGATTGGAAAGAACGAATGAATCTATATGATAGCGAAGGAAGAGAACTCTTGAACGAACCACCGTAAGAATTGAAAATGAACGAAGAAAAGATAAAGAAACATCGGGAGGAATTAGGAAATGAACGAAGATACTTGAGAGAATTTAGATACAAGTGAACGCAGAGATCCCGAGCTGATTAGATAATACTTGAATGATGCACTGGTATGATTTGGCGAACAAGAGCTGAAAGCTGGAATGAGTAATTCTGAGATGATGAGTTCCGGAGAATCAAACTGAAAAGACTCCTGAATTGCTCCGGATGGGTGAAAAGAATTCTCACAATCGAAAACAATTATGAGAGGATGGCATCAAGCTAGAACCATGAATCTTCAAGAGAATGGACCAAGATTCAAGAGCAATTCTTCTTCGGTCTTCACATGTTGAGAATGATGATGAGAACCACCCTGACAATTGTTGAGATACTCTGGGATGAAAAATATAAAGGTTGAACCAACGATGAAAAGAATTCAAAAGATCTTGGAGAAAGACATTTGACTGATGGTAAATCATTCTTACGTCAAGCTTCGAAAAGAATTTGGGAATAGCTCCGGGAAAATTAGAAGAGACAGGTAAGATCCTGGGAAAAGACCTGTGGGTTAGGGCCCACTCAAAAGAAACACCGTTGAAATGATTTAAAAGAGAGATTGCACCCGATGAATTAACTGGCTTGAATGAGATAACAACCTTGAAATAGCTTGAACGGACTAAGAATGGAAACACGAATCTTCCGAGATGTCTTCAGCACACCGGAACAAAAGAATGGCGAGAAGTGGATGATTAAGAGGTGCACCGACATGAGCAAACATTTGAAACGAGGAAAGGATATGATCGACAAAGCTTGAATTGAATCCACTGGGGAAGATAAGAGAACAAAGAATGATAAACTTGAAGCTTCCTGAGCATCTTCCTGAGAATCACCAGATAAGAACATTGATGGAAAAGAATGGAGAAACTTCACATCCATAAGATGGATACATGATTAAGAAATTTGAGTCCTTGAAGAAAGAGGGTGGGAGGGCGGGAAAAACAAAGGCAACTTGGGGCATATGGAATAAACACCGTTGAGAAAACTTATAATTGATCTTGCGGATGGGGAGAATTATGGTATCATCTCGAAGAGAAACGCACCGGTTGGAAATAGAATTAAGATGGCAATCTCGATGATCAAGAAGGATTAGTATCCCCATAGAAATATGAGAACACCTCCTAGAATAAGGTATGGAATCAACACTTGACATTGAAGCAACTCGAATACCACAACTTAAAACAAAACAAAGGATTGGCTCGCAAAATTAGCCGGAAACAAACATATGATAGAGATTTCGCCCAAAGTGTTCGTGATGAGGCCCCACGGGCACGACGTACAGCGGACGTCACGAATGACAAACAAGATGTCCCCGAATCGGCATAGCCAAGGATTCTGTAAGACGCCTCACGACCACTGTAAATCGACCGTGAAAAGCGAACCACTAGACGTTGGACCCCAATCTCAAATCATACATCTGTCGAAAAGATATTCTAGGAGCTACTTGAATTCCCACCTATAAACTCCCGAAACTTTCTGGTTATGCAATCTGGTGTTGGGGATACAGGGGACACAATATATCTCACCCAAAACTAACAATCCCTAGATCCAGCTGTATCCATCCGTCAACACATAACCAAGAAACCTTCAGAAATCGTGTACCTCAACCTTCAAAAAGCATCCGTTATACGAGTTATGGCAATACTCCCGAACTCCCGCCCCAGTACAAGGTGGCGTCGAGGTGATCTCACCAACAACTGCATAAAAGAGATTTTTGATGTCGGCGAAACTCAGGTATTCCAGAACTGCAACGATAAAATTGTGACGACAAGACCTCGGAGCTCAACTCCCCGGGACACTGCCACAACCCCTAAATGTTAGGAGGCACCAAGAACAATGTTCTCGTCACAAAACCATCGGAACGATTCCAAGATACCCGTGTGATCCTAAATTTTTTTTAGTGAAATTTGAGGAGAGGAAAGTCAAAACATCTACGTCAGGAGGCCTCACCAGAGCGACGAAGGGACTGAGGAGTAAAAAGAATCCTACTCTTCGATATATATAATCCTAAGACTCAAAACATATTTTTTCTAGACTCAACAACGCCAGCGATTCGATCAAGCAGGGGGCTCCTAAGTCGGGGATGGCTCTGATTACCAACTTGTAACGCCCATGATGCGGCTATATCTCTCACGTGTCAAGGCACGACTTAGAGGCATAACCGCATTGTAGGTTTTGTCGCAAGAAGGGTCATCTTCACACAATCCCATGTAATGAACAAGAATGGGATAAAGAGAGTTGGCTTACAATCGCCACTTCACACAATTCATAAATAAATTCATACATCATTCAAGATACACACATAGACCGACTACGGTCAAATCCAAATGAAAAGAAGATAACCCCAATTGCTAGATCCCCGATCGTCCCAACTGGGCTCCACTACTGATCATCAGGAAACGAAATGTAGTAACGACCAAGTTCCACGTCGAACTCCCACTTGAGTTCGGTAGCATCGCCTGCACTGGCGTCAATGGCACTTGCAACTGTTTGGAAGTATCCGTGAGTCACGAGGACTCAGCAATCTCACACCCGCGAGATCAAGACTATTTAAGCTTATAGGTAGGATGGGGTAATGAGTTGGAGCTACAGCAAGCACTAAGCAAATATGGTGGCTAACATACGCAAATAAGAGCGACAAGAGAAGCAATGGAACGGTCGAGAAGCTAGAAATGATCAAGAGGTGATCCTAATCTCCTACTTACGTCAAACATAACCCAAACACCGTGTTCACTTCCCGGACTCCGCTGAAAAGAGACCATCACGGCTACACACACGGTTGATGCATTTTAATTAAGTCAAGTGTCAAGTTCTCTACAACCGGACATTAACAAATTCCCATCTGCCACATAACCACGGGCACGGCTCTCGAAAGTTCAAACCGTGCAGGGTTGTCCCAACTTAGCCCATTATAAGCTCTCACGGTGAACAAAGGATATTCCTTCTCCCAGGAAGACCCGATCAGTCTCGGAATCCCGGTTTACAAGACATTTCGACAATAGTAAAACAAGACCAGCAAAGCCGCCAGAATGTGCCGACAAATCCCGATAGGAGCTGCACATATCTCGTTCTCAGGGCACACCGGATGAACACTACGTATAACTAAAACCAGACCTCAAGTTTCCCCGAGGTGGCGCTGCAAGTGGCTCTAGTTCGGACCAACACTCAGAGGAGCACTGGCCCGGGGGGGGGGGTAAATAAAGATGACCCTCGGGCTCCGGAAACCCAAGGGAAAAAGGCTAGGTGAGGCAAATGTAAAACCAAGGTTGGGCCTTGCTGGAGGAGTTTTATTCAAAGCGAACTATCAAGGGGTTCCCATAACACCCAACCGCGTAAGGAATGCAAAATCAAGGAACGTAACACCGGTATGACGGAAACTAGGGCGGCAAGAGTGGAACAAAACACCAGGCATAAGGCCGAGCCTTCCACCCTTTACCAAGTATATAGATGCATTAATTAAATAAGAGATATTGTGATATCCCAACATAAACATGATCCAACATGGAGCAAACTTCATCTTCACCTGCAACTAGCAACGCTATAAGAGGGGCTGAGCAAAAGCGGTAACATAGCCAAACAACGGTTTGCTAGGAAGGGTGAAAAGGTTAGAGGCTGACATGGCAAATTTGGGAGGCATGGTAAACAAGTGATAGGTAGCGCAGCGTAGTGATAGAACGAAGCAACTAGCAAGCAAAGATAGAAGTGATATCGAGGGTAATGGTCATCTTGCCTGAGATCCCGCAAGGAAGAAGAACGAGTCCATGAAGAAGACAAACGGACGTAGTCGAACGAATCCTCACAACTCCGAAACGAAACCGAAGCTAACGAGAGAAACAACCCGGAAAGAAGCAAGCAGCATAGTAAACAACCATCACATAAACATGGCATGAAGCGCAACCAAGTATGATGCATGTCCGGTTTAAAGAGGCATGGCATGACAAAGTGCACCAACAATACTACAAATTAAGTGGAGCTCAATATGCAACGAGTTGCATATTGACGAAACACCACATTTAATTATTCAGTTAACTCTCGGTTATGTACCCAACGATATTAAATGTTATTCAACATGGCAAGGGGTGAAGCATAAGAAAACTACCTATCTAGGCAAGTTTAAATGAGGCCGGAAATAACAAACAACAAGTCCGGAAAATCCCCATGTGCATATAGCAATTTAAATGCAAACACAATTTTAAACATGGATGAAAGTTGGATATTATGAAACTAGACAAAATTCTAAGCATTTTACATATTTAAATCATTTTAATCCTATGCACGGTTGATGAGTTATTATATGCATGAAGACTAGGGACTTTTCTGCAAAACAGTAAATCCTGGGGTAATAGTTAAATTCGCAGATCCTGAAAAAAACATCATCGGGCTGAAACTGGCTGGGCCCATAGGAGCAGGGGCGCTGGAGGCTCACCATGGGCTCTTGGCCCGGTCGGTTGAGGAGGAGGCCGCTGGGCCTGGCGCGGCTGTGCTCTACTCGTTGCAGAGGAAGAAGAGCTTGATGCAAGGGCTCGGCGGCAGCGGGACTTGGCGTGGACAACGGCAAGGAGGGAGGCGGCCGTCGAGAACCGATTCCCGGCGGTGGAAGGCGGATCCGGCGAGGCAAGGTCTTGGCGGCGGCGAACTTGCCGGCGTCGGGGACGAGGCGTATGAGAGCAGAGGGCCTGCGAGGCGGCGCAGCGAAGCAGACCCCAGCGCGGGTCTTCAGCGGCAGAAGGCGAGGCCGGAGGGCGGGTCCGTCCAGGAACAGGGCGGAGGCGAGCTGGGCGTCGCGGCGATGAAGGCCATGGCGACAGCGTGGTCCTGTCGACGAACAAAGAGAGAGAGAGCTAAGAAATTAAGGGAGGGAGAGCTAAACAGAGCAGGAGGGAAGGAAGGGACGCGAGACGGGGACCTGCTGGTTCGGCGGCTCTGCTCGGAGAGGTGGTCGGCGGCGTGGGAGGCTAGGGAGGCAGGGGGAGCAGCGGCCTGGTGGCGACAACTCGCACTGGGAGAGTCGAGGACGCTCGGGCGTACAGAGGCTGTGGCCTCGATCTCAAACTGGATCGAGCGCCGGCTGGATGCGGAGTGGAGGGCGGCGCTCCGGACTGCTGCTGCTGCTTGCGTGGCCGGCGCTAAAATTGCGGGAGGTGGTCGGAGGCTACGGCGGTGGTTGGGTGGGTGGAAAAACGATGAGGATTTTTGGATCGAGAGGAGATCCCGAGGAAGAAGGTAGGTAGGTGGCGGCAGGCAGGGGGATGGATGGGACATTGCTCCTAAAATTTAGGGTTATGGTCTAGTTTATATAGACCGGGGATTAGGAAAGGGTTAATTTGTATCCTCCGATCATAATTGAACGGCCGAGATAAATAGGTTAGGAGAGTCCAATGAGGAACCGATGATGATTTAGGGAAGTTTGGGGATGATCCGGATCCAACAGTGACTACTGCCCAGGTCGGGTCTGGGACAGCTTTCGGACACGCGGGAGGGGATCGCGGGCTGACGAGAGAGGTTAGTTGGTTTGACAAGAGGGAACCGAAAACACGGTTGGTCTCGGAATGGTCAACAAAAGCAAGGAGGGACGCGGCAACTACGAGCGGATGCAAGTTTTATGAAAACATGCGATGCAATGCTCATGATGACATGATGAATGCAACAAACAAAATAACACGCAGCAACAATGCAAAACATGGAAGGCGTCTGGAGCGTCGTTCTCAGGGCGTTGCAATCACAAGCAATATGTCCAAGTCTCCACGATCAATAAGCATAGCAAGTTGGCACTCAATACACGGCGGTATGAGAGATGCCACTAAAGGAGACAAGAGACAATGATCAAGACAAATCAAGTGAGAGGCATGAACATATATGCTATCAACCCAATGAAACAAACAAGAATATATCATGGGTGATGCAACCAAGCAAGTAATCATATGAATCAAGTCAATCAAGCTAGTACTGCAAAGATGCAACATACTAGAGGTAATCATGGCAATCATGTCATATGGGCAAATAGTGGGCATACATAATGCACATGACATAGCACAAGCATGAAAGCAAGATATGAGTAAAGTATCATCATTGTATTGGCAAGAAGTCCTATGTAAATAGCAATGGAACATCATGACTCTCCCAACACAAGAATCAACAATAGCATGTGGTACAAGGTAAACATGGTGATGACAACAAGGTCTCCACCGAGCATGCAAATACACATAGAAGCAGAATGGTGGCTCATGGGTAAATGCAAACAAGGGTCACAATTTCATGACAAAGACATAAAAATAGGCCTAACATGCAAAGTGAACACGGTAAAATGAGCATAAGATGAAAAGTGGTAAATAGCCCATAGCTGTGTGAGAGCCAAGTAAAAGAGATACGCGTAGTCCTTGCGCGAAGGAAACGGTGTTAGGATAATCCACGGGATCCCAAGTCATCGTTGCTCTCAAGAGCTCGTTTCGTCAACTCTTGGGATTGAGAGGTTGGCGAGTATACGTGAGTACCTACACAAAACAAAGACAAAGGGAAAATTGTGTGTGTGTGCTATATGTACACATCATCCATCATGATGCGCACGTGCATGTGTTGGTCAGCACAAAATAGCCAATGCTCAAATAAATGAGATGTGTGATATAGAAACATGTCATCCATCATGAGAGGTTTGTTATTATGTATATCATAATGGAGACTCAAATTGTGTAATGCATCATAAGAAATATGTAGAGCATTGTTATTCATGGAATGCATATGGTTCACGCAATTATGGCAAAAATGCAAAGTATGGAATACATCAAAATCTCCTAATATGTATGAGGAAACTATGGGGGTCTCCTCATGAGCATTAGTGGAAACATCACATGGAGCATATTGACAACATCCAAAACAAAGCATATTTGGAACAATGTGATCATGGCATGGCATAGTAGATGAATTGCGCAAATCATGTAAAGGAAGCATGGCAATATCATCACATGAAAAACAAAAGCCAATGACCATCATTTCGTCATCTATGCCATAAGTGCAAATGGGATTTATTTTAATGGGGCATGCATAGTTACTATGTTGAGATTCAAATGATGCAATATGGGAGATCTCACTCATAGCATATGACAAGTTTAAAGGATTGTCAAACATGAAGTGACCAATAGAATTTTCACAAGATATCCTATGGAGCGTAGCATCACAACTAGGCAAATCAACATGATCATCATCATATTCATCATAAATGGGTGGCATATCTAAGCATCTAGAAGACATAGTATGTGGTGAATCCATAAGGTGAAGATAGTACACCAGTGGGAAAAGTGAAGTACCATCACCTATGTTACCATTAGAGCATCGCTCATGTGTTGTAGGTGAGGTGTCGAAGACCAAGTCGTTGTCGTCTTCATCTTGATGGAACCATGTGGGGGGTGCATCATCGTCCACCATGGCCTTCGTCGTCTCAATTGGAGGTATGGACTCGTCGAGGATAGGCATGTTGTCATGTAGGAGACCTAGCACCAAAAGGGAAAACACACTTGGAGTAAAGGGTAAGTCGCTAGAAATCATAGTGGCCTCACATGCCGTGTCAACTACCTCACTCACTAAGTGTTGTGGCTCACTCACTCCCAGTATGATACTCTCACTCGTATGGTTGGTGGAGTCACTCAAATGGCTCGAAACCTCACATAGGATGTGTGGCATGCTCTCATGTGTCAGGCTAGTGGTGGTCACACTCATCCTCTCATAGGAAATGCACTCAATGTCATATATGGTGGAGTGACTCATCTCACTCATGGGGTGGTGGCTCTCCTCAGATGGAAATTGGGGCATCTCATCATATGTGGGTATCAGAGAGATGTAGGTGCAAATGTATCCATGCTCAACTCCTATCACCGTCTTGGTTGAAGGTATAGTACCATGCTCAACCTCCTCATCCATAACGCCTCCAAAGATGAATGTTGTAGGAAGTGGCAAATCATCACTTTCCTCTAAGACAAAGGATAAAGTCTCATGCGTGGTCTCGTAGCTTGACTCGGAGTATGAGTCCCGTTGGGGCGCCGTCTTCATGTTGTTGAAGAGGTTCGCGCTCACCGCCGTGGTCGAAGGGGATGGCCCTTGTTCGACCATCTTGTCGCCGTCTTGTTGTAGGAGGCCCATATAATGTGGCACCTCGTAGCTCATCTCCATGACCGAAGGGAATTTCCCATGCTCGGCCATCTTCCTTGAGGGGCTTCCAAAGATGGAAGTGTCGCCCTCGCTTGTAGTTGGTCGCCTTGTACTTGATGATGTCAATGTAGGTGGACTCATGGGAAGTAGGCGAAGATGTCGTACGTCACAAGGGGAAGATGCCTTGATAGCACTTGGTGAAGATGCCGAAGTGGTGGTGGTAGCCGTAGCTTCCTCTTGGTGGTGCTTGTCTCGCGGTCTTCTCTTGTGCTCATGAAGTTTGGCCGTAGCTGGATGTAGAGCTTGTTGGGACTTGTAGGTTTGCGCGTCTCGAGCATCTTGATGTTGATGGTGTCGTTACCGTGCTTGAGCTCGTAGTAGATGCCGTCCGTCGTCGCCGTGCACAGGATGCTTGGAGGTGACTTGCCCTTCATGACGATGTGGATCACGAATGTGATGATGGTCGCCATGTAGATGTGGACGTGGACGAATTGCGCTTGCATCGCATGGGCACTCCGAAGATGATCGAATTGCTCGCCGCCGCCTTGAAGATGACGAAGGGGAAGTAGACTTGACCCAGGCCCGAATCTCCTCCATCCTTGCACCTTGCTCCTCCTTTTGTGTGAAAAGCTTGTTGGTTCGAAGTAGTCTCTTGTATGTGCTTCGAAGTGTCGTATGTCGATGGCGAGGTTCTCGATGCGCTCCTGCAATCTTGATTGTGCGCCTTGCATTTGTTGTTGTAGATCGAAGATGGACGCTTTGGTGATGTAGTTGTTCGCGCCCTCATTATTGTCGAAGACCGGAGATGAAATGCCTTGCCTATCCATCACAAGACTCGAGCAAATATAAGTGTGAGAAAGAGAAGAACTAGACCAAATGTACCCTATCCAATGTTGAAGATGGATCAATGATCACTCAACAATGTAACAAGGAAATAGCACAATTGTTACCGGTTCTTGTCAATTCTCACACCTACACAATTAAGGCTTATTGAGTAGCTTGGTGATGATAGTGGCACAAACATTTGATGCAAAATGTTAGCAAGAGTCAAATAATGTTGAAAGCGATTCACAAATTCACAAGTGAAACAAGTAGACCAATAGCAATATGTGGCACACGGATAGATAAATGGGGTCGTGCAACCAAGGAATGAGCACAAAATGTGGAATCCACAGAAAACGCTCATGTTACACAAGTCAAGAGAGACACTAGCACGATTTCTCAATAGGCGGATACGAAACTTGTGCACAACCTATAAGATGCAAAATGGATAAACTTTCTATCCCAGGTATGCTATGTATGTATGGTTCCCGGTGTTTCTCTCAAGATGATCCAAGATGATCGGATATGACAATCTTATATGCAATGTGGTATGATGCTATGGCTATTGCTTACAAGCTCTTTGCTTAAAAGCTTATTCTTTTTTTATATGGCCACTATGCGAAATGTACAAACCAAGATAGCAATTGTGTATATACGGGAACAAACTTGTGGCACACGAGATGATGTGATGATACCAAAATGATAACAATATGATATGGTATGTATGTAATGGAAGCGCGGATCGATGATCACTAATGTGCACAAGTAACGGTGCTGGCAATACTCAAATGGCTAGTCTCGATAGGCAAGTGACGCAAAATGGGCTAGGGGTTATCAATGCAGTTGCAAGGGGAATATACAATAGTGTTGTTTAGGTTACAGTCAATGTTTGTCATGTGTACATAAGGACGGATAATGATGAAGTGGTCAATGTCGATGACGACTCGTGGCAATGATGAGTGGCAGTGTTCTCGATGTCGAACCGTTCCTAATTAGCCGAAACACCTTAGGAAATGGAAAAACCGCGAACTCAAAATCTCAAACGTCAATTGTCAAAAGGTGGTAGCGGGAAAGCGGTGGTGGTTGCGGAAGTATTGGTGGAAACCTGGTCAAAATGGGTTATGCTGATGGAAGGATATGATGGGCTATACACGGTGTAGGAGTTCAAAGCATGGTCCCTAGTAGCCGAAACACCTTAGGAGACACAACTCACAACACAAACAAATATGGGTTAGGTTGCAGTGGCGGAAGTGTATGGTGGGCAAGCCTATGCGGAAGTTATGGTGGTGGTTGATGAAGAAGCTTTCGTCCCTAAGTAGCTGAAACACCTTAGGAGACTCGAATCACTGCTCAAGCAACCACTAATGGGAAACAAAATGGGTTAGGTTGCGGAACTCTATGGTGGTATAGCGGATGATGTGGTGAAAGTTCTAGGCAAAGATGCCAAAGTTCCAAAAATTAGATGGAGTCAAATGATGTTGTAACTATTTTTTTGGGATGGGGGATGTCAATACCTTCAAAACGAGCTAAAGAACGTCAAAACCCGAGTCCGGATGAATTAGTTATGGTCAAAACAATCAATCAGCCGAGGCTGAATCTGGGAGGGGCGGTTGTACCGCTTGTGAGGGTGGTTGTACCATTCCTGGAGTATCAGGGGATGGGGGAGCGGTTGTACCGCCTTGGGGGCCGGTTGTACCGCTTTTGTCGAGAAAATTTTCTCAGATCTGGATTGGGGTGGACTTGGCGGGAATGGATGATTTTGGGTGAAAAATTGCGGAGATTTCGTGGATGGAAGGTGAGGAAACTTATGGGGAAGCTAGATCCACTTGAAACCAAGCAAATCCGTGGATCAAATTCAAACAAAAGAAGGCTAGGAAACGGTAGGGGAGACTCCAAATTCATGATCAACGTGGCTCATGATACCAAGATGATGTAGGGTAGAACCTTATATGCCCGATCTTTCACGAAATGGAGGGGATCCTGTGAAGAACACGAGGGGAAAACACGAGAGGAAAACACTCAAACCAACAAGATTCGATTACACATGTGCTAGATCCTCGAAACACAAGAAGATACATGATCTGAAGCCAACAAAGGACGATACATAGGGTAACTAGTTCATCTCCAAGAGGAGGTCTTGATGGTCTTCTCGGTAGGGGTCTTGAATCCAAGATGGATCTTCTCCAAAGAGGCGGTCTCTCTCGGTGGAGTAGATCCGGATGGATGAGCAAAGCTCTATCTCACATATGAGCTATCACATTGCTAACCCTAATTCATAGCTAGGGGACGAGTATTTATAGTCCAAGGGGTAAGTTGGGGGTTACACGGGTTGTTGACACTTTTACTACACACAGGCAGAGCGGTAGTACCGGACATGGGGGCGGTTGTACCGCCTGGAGCTCTTGTACTGGTTCCTAGAGGTGTTCCCAGAAGTCACTGGCAGCTGTACCGGTGGTTGGAGCAGTTGTACCGATCATACGGCTGTTACGGGACAAACCGGGGCGGTACCGGCCTTGCACCGATCGATCAAAGAAGCAGGACCGGTAGTTGGGTGGTAGTCGAGCGGTTGTACCGGTGGAACGGTAGTTGGGCGGTTGTACCGGTCGACCGGTAGGTTGGCGGTACATGGGCGGTTGTGCCTCTATCTCTACACTGGGAAAATTCCTCTCCATGCTCTTGGTGTCCATCTTGCACCCTTCCTTCTCCTTGTTGGTTCCTTGGTACCTAAGCACACAAAGTGTCTTTGTTTGAGGTAGTAGCCATGTCTCATGTGGGTCCACGGGAAGTTTAACAAGGAGAGATTTCACCTTATGTCCTATGGCACATGCTCGAGCTCTCATCGTAGGTGCTCTTGGGGCTTGGGGAGTAGTTGAAGTGTACATGAGGATGACCATAGGATGCTCCGGATCACGCAGTTTCCTTGAGGTCGTGATGAGGCTGAAAATCAACTTTTGCACGCCAGAGTACCTCGACCTAGCCCCCTGCTGCAGGGAGCTGATGAAGTTCACTGGCCGCTGCACCACCTTCTTCCTTGTCATGGCCTTGGAACTGTCACCGTCGTCCCGCTCCTCCTTGTTTTGATCTGTATCTAGTCGCTTTCCTCTCCAGAGGGACGGTGGTTGCGGATGTTGCTTCATCTACTTCTCGTTGCGCCACCAGTGCTGCACTAACCACTTGATTGGTTGGCGCTAGCTATAGCAGCAATGGCTCTTGTGGTTTAGGAGCTACTAAGGTGGGAACATAGGAAAGATAGGTCTTCAAATCTTGCAACGCAGCGTCTGCCTCCGGGGTCCACTCCACGGGCCCTGCCTTCTTCAAGATTTTGAAGAACGGCAGGGCGTGCTCAGCGGACTTGGAAATGAACCTGCTTAGCGCGGCAACACATCCAGTCAAATGCCTCACGTCTTTAACTATCTTGGGTGCTTGAATCTACTCAATAGCCTTGATCTTGTCGGGGTTGGCCTCTATCCCCCGGTCAGACACAAAGAAGCCGAGTGGCTTGTCGGAAGGAATGCCAAACACACACTTCTCTGGGTTCTGCTTCAAGTTGATCTTACATAGATTTGCAAAGGTCTCTTCCAAGTACTGAATGAGAGTCAATCTTTCCTTGGTTTTGAACACTATATCATCCACGTAGGCTTCAATATTTCTGTGCAGCTAGGACTCAAAGCCAATCTGTATTGCTCTCGCAAAAGTGGACCCAGCGCTCTTCAACCCAAAGGGCATCCGTACAAAATAGTACGTGTCGCATGGGGTTATGAATGCAGTCTTCTCTTCATCTTCCTTGGACATGAAAATCTGGTGGTACCCGGAGTAGGCATCCAGGAAGGAAAGCAGATCACACCCAGAGGTGGAAACCACAATCTGGTCGATGCGCGGCAAGGGGAATGGGTCCTTCGGGCATGCTTTATTTAGATCCGTGTAATCTATGCAAAGCCTCCATTTCCCATTCGCCTAGCGCACCGCCACTGGATTTGCCAACCATGTTGGATGCAATACTCCTCTGACCAAACCAGCTGCCTCAAGTTTCTTGATCTCTTCGGCGATAAACTGATGTCGCTCCAAAGCTTGCATTCGGACCTTCTGCTTGACGGGCTGGGCATGCGGGCAGATAGCAAGGCGGTGCTCAATTACCTCCCTGGGAACACCGAGGATGTCATATGTTGCCAAGCAAACACATCAACATTCGCCCGCAGGAAGGTAATGAGCGTGCTTTCCTATTTGTCGTTGAGGGCGGCACTGATAGTAAATGTAACATCAGCGCCAACCAGCCCCGCCGGGACCTTCTTCACAGCGGGTGCAGCAACTTTGGATCTCTTGCTATTGGAGCTCTCCGGCAAGTCATCAACCAGCGCAGCGCACTCCGAAGAGGCGCGCTTCCCAGATTCCTTGCTTGCATCCTTATTAGCTTTCATCTTTTTCTTGCTTTCCTTGGCGGGAGTGGTAGCTCCGCAGCCTCTACAGTGTTTGCTTCCCGGTACATCTTATCCACGCATATGATTGCGTCCTTGTCTGATGGAATGGAAAAGACGCCATTAGCCCTGGCATCTTCAGAGTGTTGTAGGCATAGTGGGATGCCGCCATGAATTTTGCCAGGGCTGGGCGACCAAGGATTCCATTGTACGGCAGGGGGAGGTCAACCACATCAAACACGATCTTCTCAGTCCGGTAGTTTAACTCCTCCCCCCCCTGAATGTTACCGGCAGTGTGATCTACCTTTTAGGACGACCCCTGCCGGGGTTGATCCCTTGGGAAGTACCAGTAATCTTGAGCTCTTCATCTGCTATTTGGAGTTTGCTGATGACCTTGGGAGAAATCATATTCAACCCAGCCCCGCCATCAACCATCATCTTTGTGACCTTGAGGTTGCGGACCGTTGGTGAGACCAACAACGGCAAACACCCTACCGGGGTGGTGCGGTCAGGTTGATCCTCTTCATCAAAGATGATGGGCGTGCGGGACCACTTGAGCGGCTTTCGAGAATCTACCGCTGGCTCCACGGCATTGACCTCACGCGCCCACTATTTAAGCTGGCGGTGAGAGGAGTGCAAGGATGCACCTCCGTCAATGCATAGGGCATCAGTGGCTTTCTAGAACTCCAGCTCGCTGGTTTCCTCTTCATCTCCTTCATCACTCTCCTCATTGCATTCCATCTTCTCACGGCCTCTGGCAGGTTTCTGTCGCGTCCTGGGAACGGGGGTCCCCAAACTTGCCTGCCTGCGGCCCACAGCGTGGCTCTACCAGCGGCCCTGTACGGCCTATCTTCACCAGCAAACACTCAAGACCCTCGCGAGGGCCCAAGCCTCGCGAGGCGGACGCCACAAGACCTCCTCGGGGGCTGCCTCACCAGGATGGCTTGCGAGGGGCGGAGAGATCAAGGAAAGGGACACCTCGCGAGGTTTCGGTGACACAAGCCATGACGACTGGAGCCAGGCGGGCGCCAGGCGGGCGCCAGCGCGCGCAGTGTCCTTGTTTCCTCTTTGGTGCTAAAGGGGCAAGCGCAGGCGAGGAGTCCCAAGGCGTTAGGCAAAGGTTTCCATATCGGTGCAACGAGACCAAGACCAGCAAGACGACAGGACGGAGGTCACCGTGGAGCCCAAGACGGCGTCACCACCACAGCCTTTGGCAGGCGAAGACCACCTTTAGTCAGGATAACTTGTACTAGTTGTCTCCCTTTGAATTTGGCCGTTGTTGGATCCCTTCCCGCTCAATATTTGGGGAGAGGACCAGGGCCTCTATAAATAGGACTAGCCACCATCATAGAGAGGCAACGGATTCAGATCACCCTCAACCACACGCAAGTTCACCATGCACAAGAGCAGCTCTCCTCAGGAGGCTGTTCTTCCCTTGTAACTGTTCATCCTCAGCCCAAGAGGCAATCCACCACACCACACTGGAGTAGGGTATTACACCACATCGGTGGCCCGAACCAGTATAAACTCTTGTGTCTCTCTTTCTGCGGGTTCGTCGAGCTAGGCTTTAAGATCGCGGTGAGGATGAGGGCGTGATTAGGTAGGGAGAGATCTTCATGCGCACCCCAGTGTTCGAACCTCAAGGGTTTTGCCGGAACCCGAAATCCGACATTTGGCGCGCCAGGTAGGGGTGCGCCGGAGCCTCT
Organism: Triticum aestivum; assembly: GCF_018294505.1. Taxonomy (NCBI): domain Eukaryota; kingdom Viridiplantae; phylum Streptophyta; class Magnoliopsida; order Poales; family Poaceae; genus Triticum; species Triticum aestivum. The sequence goes on along the minus strand of NC_057808.1, from coordinate 198,689,584 downwards.
CTTCCACCAGTTGATCCGCCGACACTTCGCGGTTTCGATGTCCAACGACCCGAGGACCAACACCGACCGCTGGGCAGCTTGGCCAGCCCGGGCGGCGTCGTTCGCCCAAGAAGACCTCAACCCTGCGCCCCAGGCGGCACGTGCACCACCAAACGCTGCGGGGCATGGGCGGCACGGTCAAACGCCGTCCACCCTTACTCCACGACAAGCGCGGGCAGCTGCAAGGGCCTCAAGCTACACTGCGGCCACGGCGCCGCACACCCGACGGGAGCAGGCAAACATGAGGGTCGCGCTCACGGTGGCTCGCAAATTGCTGTGATGCGGGCTGATGGAGAGCGGCCGAGATGCATTACTGGAGCGCGTCACCGAGCTACTGGACGCCGCGGCCTTGGGAGCACCGCCCTTCTGCTCCCTGCTTGCGCCTCAGGCCGCGAGCGGATCACGTGGCGGGCCTCGCCGCGCCCGCGTGCTCCCGGGCGCACCAGGAAGCTTCATTGACACCGGCGCGACCAGCAGCACCGGGCGCCCAGTCGCACCCACGCCACCTCTGATGAATGTGGGCACGAGCGTTGCCACCCGCGGCCCCAGCGGGGTGCCACCCTACCATCCTCAGGGTGGCGCGCTGGGCCGGGCAACATGGAGCGTGGGGCACTTCGGCGAGGTCTTCGGGGCGACAGCCTCGGAGGCCTACGTGCCCCGCATGGTGGACCATGAGTACACGCTGGAGGACGACCCTGGCTCGTTCCTCGAGCCAGGCTGGGAGGAGGAGGCACTAGAAGCACAAGCCTTCCAGGAGCCTCCCGGGAGCCTCGCCGACCGTGCCGGCGACAACAGCTACAGGGTACCACTAATCTCTCAGGAGCAAGCTTACGCTAACCATGGGTCGCAGGAGGATCAGGTCACAACGGCGGAAGGCGGCCCCAACTCGACAGCCTCCCTTCCACTAGGGGGAGCGCACTGGGGGCTGTAGGGAAGGAGCCGGGAGCAAGGCCCCTCCCCGCGTCGCGCGGAGCAAGGCGTCCCCTGGAGGTAGGCCCTCTATCGGGGAGGTGCCGGCGAGCCTTCCCCCGGCAGAGGACCCGTTGTCACCGAGGGCGCCGCTGGCGTCCCCTTTGCCCCTTGGTTTCGTCTTGGTTTCCGGACGCCCCAATGGTGGTCGAGGGTGGCACAAGGCGGGGCCCTCGTCCGGCGATATGAAGTAAGGCTCGCGCCTGTGAAGGTCTCCGCTCGTGACACTCTCACGTAATAATGAGTGGGGTTGTACACGCCCCGGAGTCTCAGGAGTGCCACCCTCGGGCCTCGGGGGCTCCCTCCCACATCCTAGTGGTAGCACTTAGCTCTGCGCTGGTGAGAAGACAAGAAGACTAGACTAGGCGCTGGATGCGGCCATTTGCTTTTTTATCTCGTTTCTGTAGCCCGGTTTTTTGGCTTTGGATTTAAGCTTGAAGTTGAATTTTTGAATTTTCATTGGTATGCGCGGGGGTGACTTTCATCGTTCGTACGATTTCTTCCGATCTGGTTCCTTTCCTTGATTCGGGGTTCACACGTGCTGCCCCCCCCCCTCGCGAGCTCCTCGCGAGCGGGGGCTCGGCGCGACATGCGCATGCTGCACGCATGTTCTTCCATGGCTGACGTTTGCTTCTCGCGAGGCGCTCTCGAACAGATCGGCAGGCTCCTCAGAAGTTCACGGCCTCACGAGCCAGTTCGGGACCTATCCTGGCTAAGGTAAATTACAGCAGCAAACTTGCAGCGGGACTACGGGGCTCATGAATACGCATATCCAACTTGGCCTAAAGAATAGAGGCAGTAATCGGTTTACATGAGGGGCTCCCCCTCCCATAATTCTCTTACAACTTCCAGGGTCGTGCCCGAGCTTTCGCATGCAAGGTTGACGACAAGGAGGCACGGGCTCAATCGGACATGTCACTCACCGAATCCTCGGGGTCGCCCTCAGACGCGTCGCTGGCATCACTGTCATCGTCGATGGCGTCACCGTCGCCATCGCCGGCGCCGCCCTCACCATCGTCGACCACGTCGCCTTCATCCGCGGCGACCACCACCGCGTCGTCCTCGGAGGTGAAGGCCCTGACTAGAGCATCCACATTGTCTTCTACCCAGCGCGCCAGGTCGCCCTGGATGGCCCCGGGCACAGGGGCAATGGCGGCGTCAAAATCGAAGTTGGGGTAGGTGTTCTGGAGATGGCTGAAGATGCGGGAGAACGCGCGCCTGAGCAGGCCGCAACTCCTCTCTTCAGCAAGCGCGCGAGCCCTCTCGGATTGATTCTCCAGGCGCATCACCACATCGGTGAAGAAAAGGAGGTGACTGGCGTAATCGTTCGAGTGGGGATGAGGGGCGTCTTTGTCGCAGATAGCACCCAATGTCATGTTGGCCCTGATCCTAGGGCTTTGGACCATGGGGGCATGCACACGCTCCAGCGTCTGCCGCCGGAGCGCTTCCTCCCTACTCTGCTGCGCGAAGGAATTGGCGCTAGCAGCCTGCTGCTGAAGAGAAAGCAGCTCGGCATGGGCGGAAGCTAGCTCAGCTTGCAGCGAGACCAGGGCGGCTGCGGCGGCTTTCTCGCGCTGCTCCACCTCAGCCAGCTCTGACCTGAGGGCAGTAGTCCTGCCCACAGCTTCGGCTTCCACAAGCTTCGGCTTTAGGTCATACCTGCCCGCAAGATCCGTGCGAACCATGGCCACCCGACGATCAACCTCCTCCTGGGCCTTGGCCTCACGCGCACTGATAGCATCCTCCGCTTGGGCGACTTGGCGCTCCCTTGTCTCCAACCGCTCAAGCTCAAGGCTGTGCTCCGTGGCTTCCAGCGCCAGCGCGAGGAAGCGCTTCAGGATCTCTTCCTCCTCGACAGGCATCCCCTTCATCGACGCTAGGGCGGCTTTGCGCACCTCCACTTGCTGCTCCAACGATGCGCTCCAGGCTTGGAGCTCCCACGCGCGTTTCCATGCAATCTTGCGACGACGATCCGCTTCCCTCACTTCTTCCAAGGCTCGAGTGCAGGCCTCGCGTGAGGTCACAAGGGACGCCTCGGCCTTCGCATTATGAAGCTCGCGCTGGTGGCGCCCAAGGATGATGGCCACCTTCAGTTTATGCCACTCCTCCACCAGCCTAAGACCCTCGGCTTCAAGGCGCGCGTCTACATTCGCGATTTCTCCGTCGAGCCGGCTCATGGCACCCATTGCCTCTTGAAAGAGCTCTTGGCGGACGACACTCCGTTCATGCGCAAACTTGAGCGCGCAGCCGATTCTGTCCTCCACGGCTGGGGTAGCTGAAGGAGCCCGAAGCGGCTCGCTCCCTCCCAGCAGGGGGCTGGGGGCTGGCGCTTCCCCGATCATCGTCTAGGCCACGGTGGAGGCCTGGACGGATGAGGATCCGCTGCTCGAAGAAGGAACCAAGGCCGAAGCCATCCAGCCGCCGTCCACAACCAGAGGAGGAGCCCTTGGCACGCTCGTCGCACCCCCAGCGAGGCCACGAAGAAGGGACTGCAGGAGCTCGGGCTCGAGGCACCAAGCTAGCATGCCTGCCTCTCCGGCCGACCTCGCGCCGGGGGTGGCGTACTGGCTTGAGACGCTCAAGGCCAGCGGGAGATTCGAGGCCGGAGGAGGTTGCTTCCTAGGAGGCTTCACAGCCTTAGCAGAAGGGATCCTGAAGAGCCACCGTCAGGAAGGGAAGCAGCACTCGAGGAATCTCAAAGATAAGGAACTTACTCATCTATGGCGATGTACTTCCTCTGTTGTGCAGCTTGGGGACCCCTTCCTCTTGCGGAGCGCATCGAAGTCCACGCGGAGCCGGCCGAAGCGTTGGGTGTGGCGACCAGCGTTGGGCGCGACTGGTGCAGCCCCCGTGGAGATGACCTCAAGAGCGCCAAGCTGGAGAGAGCAATCGGGCTCCGCCTCGCGACGACCTGCTGAGGCCTCGGGAGCTTCTGCCTCAGGAGCAGAAAATTGCATCGCCCCCTCAACCGCCACCCTAGGGCGAGAGTCACGGGCTCCCGGGAATGGCGCCTCTGGAGCCACGGGCAGCGTCGACACCTCGGCACCCACGCCTCCGGCCTCCAGTGGAACTTTCCCCCTGCATCCACTCTTGGGGCAAGTTCGGCGCCGGCGACAAGGAGGGGAACCACGGTGACGGGGTTCTCACGGGGCCCCTCAAGGCCAACTGGACGCAGCCCACATTCGTCAAAGGGGGGCATCTGCCCCGCGAACTCCACTCTGTTCGAGTAGCAGTACAAGAGACAACCCTCCAATGGCATATCGGCCGGCGAGGGGTCGCCCATCAGGACCTCGAGCATCGTCCTTCGTGCCTCGAGCGGGAGCCCTGACTCCTGAAGCCTCATGCGATCCTGGCCGACAGACAGGGTCCACATCGGCGGGGAATGGCGCTGGAGTGCGGCGTCACGGTGCCGGAGGAACTCCTTCATCACCATGGGCGCCGTCAAGCCTAGGTCTTTCAGCCTCTTCAGCCGGAGCCAGACGAAGGCGAGGCAGGAGCTTGCAAGCTCCTCGTGATCCCAGCCGGAGCTGGGGATGGCGGGCGCCGGCGGAGGCAAGAGCAAAGGGTTGCACACTCCAACATCCACATACACCCACCGCGTCCGAAACCCGCTCGCGGATTGCGGGAGTTCAAAGTCGATCCCCGAGCCGACCGTCGCCGCCACGGCCTGGAAGCTTAGGCACCCTGAGCATTGCCGGGGGTCGGTCAAGTGCAGCGAGAAGAAATGGCGCAGGAGGGCCACGGAGGGGGGAATGCCCACCATGGCCTTGCAGACAAAGGCAAAGACAGCAAGAAGGGCGACGGATTGGGGATCAAGGTGCAGCATATGGATCTGGTAATGGGAAAGCACGGCATTGAAGAAGGCGGAGAAGGGAGGGACCAGGCCAGCCCACAGAGCATCGATGGAAGATCAATAGAAGATCAGGACGCAGGCTAGGCCACCGTCCCTCCCCATCCATTGAAGCTGGAGGCGAGCGCAGGGCGGACCTTGTCCATGGCCTCCCGATTGAGCACCCGCGATCGGCCGACGGTGGGCTCGACGGCCGGAGGCGGGCTGGCTGAGGACACGGGCTTCTTCCCTTTCTCCTTTCAGTTCGACGCCATGGCTATGGAGAGGACTGAGCTCAGGTTGGATTGGGAGAGGAAGCTGAGGTTCGAGGAAGCGGAGGAGTTGGGGGGTCTATTGCCAGCAATGGGGAAATAACTATGTAGGAAGCTGTGGCCGCCTAGCCAGGCGGATATCAAGGCTGCATGGGGAAGCGGGGCCGCCCACGTCCAATAGATCGCCACACGTCAAGCGGAGCCGCAGGATGTTGGGGCCCGCGGCGCTCCGCACTTGCCCTTTGGCTTTGCCTCGAAGCCAAGTCCGAGCGCGCCTTGGGCCCGGGGGCTACTGTCGGCATCTTGGGAACGGGGGTCCCTAGACTTGCCTGCCTGTGGCCCACAGCGTGGCTCTATCAGCGGCCCTGTATGGCCCATCTTCACCAGCAAACACTCAAGACCCTCATGAGGGGCCAGGCCTCGCGAGGCGGACGACACAAGACCTCCTCGGGGGCTGCCTCACCAGGCTGGCTCGCGAGGGGCGGAGAGATCAAGGCAAGGGACACCTCGCGAGGTTTCCGTGACGCAAGCCATGACGACTAGAGCCAGGCGGGTGCCAGCACGCGCAGTGTCCTCGTTTTCTTTTTGGTGCTAAAGCGCCAAGTGCGGGCGAGGAGTCCCAAAGCGTCAAGCAAAGGTTTCCATATCGGTGCAACGAGACCAAGACCAGCAAGACCACAGGACGGAGGTCACCATGGAGCCCAAGACGGCATCACCACCAGAGCCTTTGGCAGGCGAAGACCACCTTTAGTCAGGATAACTTGTACTAGTAGTCTCCCTTCGAATTTCGCCGTTGTTGGATCCCTACCCGCTCAATATTTGGGGAGAGGACCAGGGCCTCTATAAATAGGACTAGCCACCATCATAGAGAGGCAACGGATTCAGATCACCCTCAACCACACGCAAGTTCACCAAGCACAAGACCACCTCTCCTTAGGAGGCTGTTCTTCCCTTGTAACTGTTCATCCTCAGCCCAAGAGGCAATCCACCACACCACACTGGAGTAGGGTATTACACCACATCGGTGGCCCGAAACAGTATAAACTCGTGTGTCTCTCTTTATGCGGGTTCATCGAGCTAGGCTTCGAGATCGCGGTGAGGACGAGGGCATGATTAGGTAGGGAGAGATCTTCGTGCGCACCCCAGTGTTCGAACCTCAAGGGTTTTGCCGGAACCCGAAATCCGACTTTTGGCGCTTAGTCCGATTGATCTTGCACGGCCCGTCAGCCTTCCCGACCTTCTTGGCAATCAGTGCACGCGGAAACTTCCTTGTTGGGAGCCTCGATCTTAGCCTTTTTGCCTGTACTTGGTGTGCTCAACTGATGAGGACATCAATACCATTGTTACACCCACAGCCCCTGCTGCTATACATACTGGACCAATTACTAGAGCTCGCGCACGCCAATTAAATTATGAGGTACTTCCATTTCTTGGTAATGATTCTAATGTTCATGAGAATATGATGCTGCCTAAATTGGATACATTTGTTTTGCTTACAAATGAAGGACCTGGCATGGATAAGAGGGATGAACACTGGAGCAAGACCAAGCATGGAGATGATGGCATGCACAAGGGGAACAAGAACAGAGTTACAAGTGATGATTTCAGGACTTTGAAGCTACCATAAGGAGTGCAAGGAGCCTTGGACGAAATATACAAGATGTCACTTCATAAGTTTCGTCCAGAGGCTATTCTAGGTGCTGCGTCGCCTTATTATTGGGCCAGGCCCATGTAATTTCGAAATACTTAAGTATAGGCTGTTTTTAGAGTCCGTATGTGTGGGGAAACAAGAGTTAGGGTTGGTTTCGGACCCCTCCTCCAAGGGCCACGAAATTCCCCCCTCTTCCTCCATATATACAGCCCTTAGGGAATCATTGAGACTTGGGTTTTGTTTTGATTAAAAGTTCGCCATAGCTGCAACTTCACGTACTTCGTTTGTGTTCAACGACCAGACCAAGATGTCACAGAACCCCACCTTGATCAATAAAGCGTTCCTCTTATATTCGCAATATCCTGATTGCAATCTTAGTTTCTTGCTTGTTCTTCGTTTGCTTGCAGGAAATAGACCCTCGTGGTCACGTTGATCGTGCTCCGGTGTGGTCAATAACCTCTCGGAGTTGGTTTAGCGATTGGTAAGGCGCGACGTCCTCGAACGTTCGTAGTCGGATCGTCAAAGTCTACTCCATCAAAAACGATAGCCACCATCTCATCGAAAGACAGGACACCTTTGCCTCTATCAAGTGGTATCTGATTTTTAGGTTGCTCGATGAGATTTTATAGCTTTTCGTAGTTTAGATCGAGTCTGTTCTTCATACCTATAGTCCACGAAAAAGCCAAAAAAATTAGGGTTAGTTCATCCTATCCGAACCAATCTGAGCCTTTGCATAATCTTTTCTGTATTTGCTTTATTGAATTTGCGGTTGCATCGTCGTGTCAAGTTGTTGGTCTTAGCATCTAGTCCTTTAGAGTTTCGAGTTCTGTTCGCAGGTTGTCATGTCGCTGCTGCCATATATCACCACCGCATCATCATCATCGCTGGTGCCATATACCACCACCGCACCAACTTCATTGCCGCTGCCATATACCACCACCACATATTCACCGCCAATCCGAGTCCACATACGCCACCACATATCCGCCACCATCACGCCAATCCGAGTACACCTGCAACATATATCCGCCACCAGTCTGAGTTCCACCAGATTCATCTCTGCCACCAGTCTGAGTTCCACTAGATTCATCTCCGCCACCAGTCCTAGTCCGAGTCCAGTATTTTGTTACTCTGTTTTGGATTTCCAGATCACGCCATACTCCGAGTCATGACAGAGTAGGACTCCTGAACTTTTGTGCTACCTGTAGTAGAAAAATAGTTCCATTTTCAAAAAAAATAAGTCTGGAAAATTCTGGCTAGGCAGTTTTTAGACCATTTGTAGACTTTTTCGAAAAAAAATTGTTGCGGAGCAAAAAAAAGAGGAAAAAGTTGCAAAAAAAGGAAAAAAGAGAAAAAATTCAGAGTGTGCTCCTCCCTTGTTTACGTGCAGCGCCGTGATTTTGTTAGTGTTCTAGGCTCGTGTCTCTAGCACGGTCTAGCCTAGGACTAGCATAGTACCGTCGTTGAGCGTTTATTCAACTTTGCATCTCTGAATTGATTATTGCTGACCCTTTTTGCTACCATATTATAAGCCTTCCCAGCTCCACATACATCTACGTCGTGCGTTTGACGCCACCTAGCAATCACTCTGTCCAAGCTTTGAGAGTTTTGACTACAACGGTTGCCGATCGCCACCTTCTGTGTGGTAAGAATTGGTAAGAGATTCGCTTGACGGATTTGTGACTGTCCACCACACCACCGCCACCACTTCCTAGTAGTCTGTAGGATCATATTCTTGTGTATTTCTATTGCTGCTAACCATGGCAGGATCACAAGCCGACGAGACTGACTGGGAGAACATGACGAACAAAGAGTTACATGATAAGTTTCAGCAAGTGATGAGTGGACAGGTGGAAGATGTGCTAAATAGATTTGAGGAGGCCATGGAGAAGATAGATGGCATTGAGAAGGTGTTTGAAACAAAGCTCGATAACAAGTTTAATGAATTGCTTGCGTGTCTTCCACAACCATCGCCCGCTGCACCTATCGCACCTCTACAACAACAACAACAACATCGCCTTCCAAATCAAGTGGGACGAGCACAGCGCGTTTCTCTTGAACCTGGTCAAACTTATGGTGCCGCTGTTGATGCTTCTGTAGCTCCTGCTGCTACTGTAGAGGTGGAGGACCATTACGGGGATGAAGTTGATCAAAATCAGAACTACGTGCAACCACCAGCACCACCACCACCAGGTCGTCCTCATGCATATCATCGCAACGATAGAGCTGCACCACCACCTGAGGTACGAGATCATGACCATCTTCCTAAACTAAAATTGAACATTCCACCATTTGAGGGTAGATATGTTCCTGATATATATCTTACTTGGGAGTTAGAAACCGAACAAAGATTTACATGTTTACAATATCCTCAGGAGAGACGTGTTCCTGTTGTTGTTTGTGCTTTCACTAGTTTTGCATGTGTTTGGTGGTCTGAACATTGTAGATTATATCCCATTCCAGCTACTTGGGCTGCTTTGAAAATTGTTATGCGTACTCGTTGGGTTCCACCTTATTATCAACATGAATTACTTCAAAAATTGCAGTGCTTAAGACAAGGAAAAAATTCTATAGAAGAATATTATCAGGAATTACAAACTGGCATGATTAGATGTTGTATTGTTGAGGAGAATGAAGCTATGCTTGCATGTTTTATGGGTGGATTTAATAGAGAGATTCAGGCCATTCTAGAGTATAAGGAGTATAATAATATCACTTGTTTATTCCATCTTGCTTGTAAAGCTGAACGTGAAGTGCAGGATCGACAGGCATTGGCGCGGACTAACTTTTCTGCAGATCGACCTTCATTATGGACACCGCGTGCATCCTCTACTTCCACACATTCTACTGCACCAACACCTCCATCAGCTGCCACCTCCAGCCATGATACAAGGAAGCAGGCACAACCACCACTATCTGCCAAGAGCACACCTATCAGGCCTGCACAGAGTTCTTCTTCCATGGCATCAACAGGGCACACAAGTGATATTATTTGTCGTCATTGTAAGGGACGAGGTCATTATGTGAGAGAATGCAAATCTCAGCGTGTGATGATTGCTACTAAGGATGGTGGGTATGAGTCCGCTAGTGACTATGATGAGGAGACTTTGGCTCTTATTACACGTGAAGAACACGGTGGAGATGATTCTAAACATGAGACGCAATACATGGCTCCTGAAGATGCTGACAGGTATGAATGTTTAGTTGCTCAACGTGTTTTGAGTGTGCAGGTCACACAAGCTGAGCAAAATCAGAGGCATAATTTGTTCCATACAAAGGGAGTTGTGAAGGAATGTTCTGTTCGCGTCATCATAGATGGAGGGAGCTGCAACAACTTGGCTAGCATGGAGATGGTGGAGAAGCTATCTCTCACCACAAGACCACATCCACATCCTTACTATATCCAATGGTTCAATAACAGCGGCAAGGTTAAGGTAACACATACTATTCGTGTGCATTTTAGTATCTCTACATATGCTGATTATGCTGATTGTGATGTGGTACCCATGCAAGCATGTTCCTTATTACTTGGTAGACCATGGCAATTTGATAAAAATTCTGTACACCATGGTAGAAACAATCAGTATACTCTTGTTCATAAGGATAAACATTTTACTTTGCTTCCTATGACTCTTGATTCCATTTTGAAAGATGATATTAATAGAGCTAATGAAGCAAAACAGGAGCAGAACAAGAGTGAAAATCGGATTGTGGCAAAAGAATTTGAGCAACAAATGAAGCCTAATGATAAACCATCTAGGGTTGCTTCTGAATTTAAATTGAAAAGTGCATGTTTACTTGCCACCAAATCTGATATTGATGATCTAGATTTCAGCAAATTTGTTTGCTATGCTTTTGTGTGCAAAGAGGCATTATATTCATTCGAGGATGTGCCTTCCTCTTTGCCTCCTGCTGTTACTAACATTTGGCAGGAGTTCGCGGACGTCTTTCCACAAGACGTGCCACCGGGATTACCACCTATTCGAGGGATTGAGCATCAGATTGACTTAATTCCCAGTGCTTCGCTACCCAAGCGTGCACCATACCGTACCAACCCAGAGGAGACAAAGGAGATTATGCGTCAAGTCCAGGAGCTGCACAACAAAGGTTATATTCGTGAATCCCTTAGTCCTTGTGTTGTTCCTATTATTCTAGTGCCGAAAAGGGATGGTACATCGCGTATGTGTGTTGATTGTAGAGGCATTAATAATATTACTATTCGTTATCGTCATCCTATTCCTAGGCTAGATGATACGCTTGATGAATTGAGTGGCTCTACAATATTCTCCAAAGTTGATTTGCGTAGTGGATACCATCAAATTCATATGAAGTTGGGAGATGAATGGAAAACGGCATTTAAAACTAAGCTTGGTTTATATGAGTGGTTAGTCATGCCTTTTGGGTTAACTAATGCACCTAGTACTTTTTTGAAGCCATGACTTGCAACAAAAGAGCTACTAGTTCATGCTCAGAGTCAGTTGATCACAACCTCGCAATTTACGGGAGAAGAAGGTTTGTCACACAACCTCGAGCACCAGTCCAACGACCAAACATTCCCCCAGCGAATAAAATGGAATCAGAGCGGCAACAATTAAGAGATTTAATCATAGTTCAATCAGCATGGTTCTCTACAGTCATATCATCAGTTTATGACAATGTTGAAAATTAATTAATGAAAGAAATAAAGCAATGGTGTTTCATCAAGTAAGTTCACTGTTAACCTACTAACAAATCCTTCCCAGCGAATAAAATGAACGAAGTTTTATGTGCTTTTATTGGACGATTTGTGGTAGTCTATTTTGACGATATACTGATTTATAGTAAATCTTTGGAGGAACATTTGGAACATTTACGTGCTATTTTTATTGCTCTACGTGATGCACGTTTGTTTGGTAACCTTGGGAAGTGCACCTTTTGCACTGGCCGAGTATCTTTTCTTGGCTATGTTGTTACTCCACAGGGAATTGAAGTTGATAAAGCCAAGATTGAAGCTATTGAGAGTTGGCCGCAGCCCAAAACGGTCACACAAGTGAGGAGTTTCCTTGGCCTCGCTAGTTTCTATAGGCGTTTTGTGAGAGATTTCAGCACCATTGCTGCACCTCTCACCGAGCTTACAAAGAAGGATGTGCCTTTTGTTTGGGGTACCGCACAGGAAGAATCCTTCACGGTATTGAAAGATAAGTTGACACATGCTCCTTTACTCCAACTTCCTGATTTTAATAAGACTTTTGAGCTTGAATGTGATGCTAGTGGAATTGGATTAGGAGGTGTGTTATTACAAGATGGCAAACCTGTTGCTCACTTTTCTGAAAAATTGAGTGGGCCTAGTCTGAACTATTCTACTTACGATAAAGAATTATATGTTCTTATTCGGACCTTAGAAACATGGCAACATTATTTATGGCCCAAGCAATTTGTTATACATTCTGATCATCAATCTTTGAAACACATTAAAAGTCAAGCAAAACTGAACTGTAGACATGCTAAATGGGTTGAATTCATTGAGACTTTCCCTTGTGTCATTAAACACAAGAAGGTTAAAGAAAATGTTATTGCCGATGCATTGTCTCATCGTTATACTATGCTTTCACAACTTGACTTTAAAATATTTGGTTTGGAGACCATCAAAGATCAATATGTGCATGATGCTGAATTTAAAGATGTATTGTAGAATTGTAAGGAAGGGAGAACATGGAACAAGTTCGTCGTTAACGACGGATTTGCGTTTCGTGCTAACAAGCTATGCATTCCAGCTAGCTCTGTTCGTCTTTTGTTGTTGCAGGAGGCGCATGGAGGAGGATTAATGGGATACTTTGGCATGAAGAAGACGGAGGATATACTTGCTACACAATTCTTCTGGCCAAAGATGAGACGGGATGTTGAGCGTTTTGTTGCTCGCTGCACTACATGTCAAAAAGCTAAGTCACGACTCAATCCTCATGGTTTATATATGCCTTTGCCTGTACCTAGTGTTCCTTGGGAGGATATATCTATGGACTTTGTTTTAGGGTTACCTCGAACAAAGAAGGGGAGGGATAGCATATTTGTTGTCGTGGATACGTTCTCAAAAATGGCACACTTTATACCATGTCATAAAAAGCGATGATGATGTTAATGTTGTTGATTTGTTCTTTCGTGAAATTATTCGCTTGCATGGTGTGCCAAATACTATTGTTTCAGATCATGATACTAAATTTTTTAGCCACTTTTGGAGATGTTTATGGGCTAAGTTGGGGACTAAACTGCTTTTTAGTACTACCTGTCACCCCCAAACTGATGGACAAACTGAAGTAGTCAATAGAACATTGTCTACTATGCTTAGGGCTGTTTTGAAGAATAATAAGAAAATGTGGGAAGAATGCTTGCCTCATATTGAATTTGCTTATAATCGTTCATTGCATTCTACTACTAAGATGTGCCCTTTTGAAATTGTGTATGGTTTCCTTCCTCGTGCACCTATTGATTTGTTGCCTCTTCCATCTTCAGAGAAGGTTAATTTTGATGCTAAACAACGTGTTGAATTGATCTTAAAAATGCATGAGTTAACTAAGGAGAACATTCAGCGTATGAATGCTAAATATAAACTCGCTGGAGATAAGGGTAGAAAATGTGTTGTCTTTGCGCCTGGAGATCTTGTTTGGTTACATTTGCGTAAGGATAGATTTCCTGATTTGCGCAAATCAAAGCTAATGCCACGTGCTGATGGTGCTTTTAAGGTGTTAGAGAAAATAAATGATAATGCATATAAACTTGAGCTGCCTGCAGATTTTGGGGTTAGTCCCACTTTTAACATTGCATATTTGAAGCCTTATTTGGGTGAGGAAAGTGAGCTTCCGTTGAGGGCGACTTCATTTCAAGAAGGGGAGGATGATGAGGACATCAATACCATTGTTACACCCACTGCCCCTGCTGCTATACATACTGGACCAATTACTAGAGCTCGCGCACGCCAATTAAATTAGCAGGTACTTTCGTTTCTTGGTAATGATTCTAATGTCCATGAGAATATGATGCTGCCTAAATTGGATACATTTGTTTTGCTTACAAATGAAGGGCCTGGCATGGATAAGAGGGATGAACACTGGAGCAAGACCAAGCATGGAGATGAGGTCATGCGCAAGGGGAACAAGAACGGAGTTACAAGTGATGATTTCAGGACTTTGAAGTCACCATAAGGAGTGCAAGGAGCCTTGGACGAAATATACAAGATGCCACTTCATATATTTCGTCCAGAGGCTATTCTAGGTGCTGCATCACCTTATTATTGGGCCAGGCCCATGTAATTTCGAAATACTTAAGTATAGGCTGTTTTTAGAGTTCGTATGTGTGGGGAAACAAGAGTTAGGGTTGGTTTCGGACCCCTCCTCCAAGGGCCACGAAATTCCCCCCTCTTCCTCCATATATACAGCCCTTAGGGCATCATTTAGACTTGGGTTTTGTTTAGATTAAAAGTTCACCATAGCTGCAACTTCACGTACTTCGTTTGTGTTCAACGACCAGACCAAGACGTCACAGACCCCCACCTTGATCAATAAAGATTTCCTCTTATATTCGCAATATCCTGATTGCAATCTTAGTTTCTTGCTTGTTCTTCATTTGCTTGCAGGAAATAGACCCTCGTGGTCAGGTTGATCGTGCTCCGGTGTGGTCAATAACCTGTCGGAGTTGGTTTAGCGATTGCTAAGGCGCGACGTCCTCGCACTTTCGTAGTCGGATCGTCGAAGTCTACTCCATCAAAAATGATAGCCACCATCTCATCAAAAGACGGGACACCTTTTCCTCTATCATCGACCCTTCAACAGCCAGCACTGCTTTGTTCATGTGCTTCTTGTTGCGTTTCTTGTTCTTCTTCTTCTGATTGGTGGCGTCGTCATCCTCTGAGTCAACGCCGACACCATCTTCTTCACCCGGGAGTCCCCTCCCCTCCTCTACTTGGGCACAGTTATCCACCAGGGTGTATAGCTCATTCACAATCTTGGGCAACCGGACGTTCATCTTGGAACGTATCATGCGGTTGCGTGCGTTGGACTGGAATGCAACTATCACAGTTGCCGGGTGGATGTTTGGCATGTTCCTGTGCACCCGGTTGAACCTCTACATGTATTTCACAAACTTTCTCCTTCCTTCTGCGGGAGGAGCTGCAAATCGCTGGGCCGCCCTGGTTCTTGATGGCCGCCCATGAAGGCGCCAACAAACTCATGGCAGAGGCCAGTCCAGGTCGAGATGGAGTTCTCTGGCAAGTGCATCAGCCACGACCTCACATTTGGCTTGAGTGCCAAAGGGAGGTAATTGGTGAATACCTTCTCGTCTCTTCCCCCGGCAGTTTGAACATCGATGGTGTAGATGCTCAAGAACTCTGTCGGGTTCAATCTTCCGTCGTACTTTTCTGGTATCTCTGGCTTGAACGTGCGAGCAGATGGCCAACGGACTAGCCGCAGCTCGCGAGTGAAGGCGGGGCACCCAACCTCGAAAGGCAGGTACCCACCTTCACCGGGCATGGGCTCGTCGATGTCAGGGCCGTTGCGCCTATCAAACTGGCGGCGGGTTTTGTGGCGTCGTTCGATGTTGACGCGCGCGTCTTCCCTCCGCCTGTCTTCCAGGACTCGTCGCTGGTCTCGACATGCTTGAGGATCGGATGAAGCCATCGATACATCGTCAGGTTCTTGGTCGTGTGAAGTCAGGGGGGTCTCCGAGGCGGCCACGAGGCAGGGGGGAGCGCCTAGGGGGGTAGGGCGCGCCCCCCACCCTCGTGGTGGCCTCGGGACTCTTCTGGCCCATCTCCGGCACTCTGTGGGCTTCTTCTGGTCGAAAAACAATCTCCGTTGAATTTCAGGTCAATTGGACTCCGTTTGGTTTTTCTTTTCTGCGATACTCAATAACAAGGAAAAAACAGAAACTGGCACTGGGCACTAGGTTAATAGGTTAGTCCCAAAAATCATATAAAATAGCATATAAATGCATATAAAACATTCTAGATGGATAATATAATAGCATGGAACAATAAAAAATTATAGATACGTTGGAGACGTATCAAGCATCCCCAAGCTTAATTCCTGCTCGTCCTCGAGTAGGTAAATGATAATAACAGAATTTTTTATGTGGAATGCTACCTAACATATTTATCAATGTAATTTTCTTTATTGTGGAATGAATGTTCAGATCCATAAGATTTAAGACAAAAGTTTAATATTGACATAAAAATAATAATGCTTCAAGCATACTAATAAAGCAATTATGTCTTCTCAAAATAACATGGCCAAAGAAAGTTATCCCTACAAAATCATATAGTCTGGCTATGCTCTATCTTCATCACACAAAATATTTAAATCATGCACAACCCCGATGACAAGCCAAGCAATTGTTTCATACTTTTGATGTTCTCAAACTTTTTCACTCTTCACGCAATACATGAGCGTGAGCCATGGACATAGAACTATAGGTGGAATAGAATGGTGGTTGTGGAGAAGACAAAAAAGGAGAAGATAGTCTCACATCAACTAGGCGTATCAACGGGCTATGGAGATGCCCATCAATAGGTATCAATGTGAGTGAGTAGGGATTGCCATGCAACAGATGCACTAGAGCTATAAGTGTATGAAAGCTCAAAAAGAAACTAAGTGGGTTTGCATCCAACTCGCTTGCTCACGAAGACCTAGGGCATTTTGAGCAAGCCCATCATTGGAATATACAAGCCAAGTTCTATAATGAAAGATTCCCACTAGTATATGAAAGTGACAACATAGGAGACTCTCTATCATGAAGATCACGGTGCTACTTTGAAGCACAAGTGTGGTAAAAGGATAGTAGCATTGCCCCTTCTCTCTTTTTCTCATCATTTTTTTGTGTTTTTTTTCCTTCTCCATTTTTTTGTGGCCTCTTTTTTCTCTTTTTTTGTCCGGAGTCTCATCCCGACTTGTGGGTGAATCATAGTCTCCATCATCCTTTCCTCACTGGGACAATGCTCTAATAATGATGATCATCACACTTTTATTTACTTACAACTCAAGAATTACAACTCAATACTTAGAACAAAATATGACTCTATGTGAATGCCTCCGGCGGTGTACCGGGATGTGCAATGAATCAAGAGTGACATGTATGAAAGAATTATGAACGGTGGCTTTGCCACAAATACGATGTCAACTAAATGATCATGCAAAGCAATATGACAATGGTGGAGCGTGTCATAATAAACGGAACGGTGGAAAGTTGCATGGCAATATATCTTGGAATGGCCATGGAAATGCCATAATAGGTAGGTATGGTGGCTGTTTTGAGGAAGGTAATGGTGGGTATTATGGTACCGGCGAAAGTTGCACGGCACAAGAGAGGATAGCAATGGTGGAAGGGTGAGACTACGTATAATCCATGGACTCAACATTAGTCATAAAGAACTCACATACTTATTGCAAAAATCTATTAGTTATTGAAACAAAGTACAATGCGCATGATCCTAGGGGGGTAGATTGGTAGGAAAAGAACATCGCTCGTCCCCGACCGCCACTCATAAGGAAGACAATCAATAAATAAATCATGCTCCGGCTTCATCACATAACGGTTCACCATATGTGCATGCTACGGGAATCACAAACTTTAACACAAGTATTTCTCAAATTCACAACTACTCAACTAGCATGACTCTAATATCACCATCTTCATATCTCAAAACAATCATAAGGAATCAAACTTCTCATAGTATTCAATGCACTTTATATGAAAGTTTTTATTATATCCCTCTTGGATGCTCATCATATTAGGACTAAATTCATAACCAAAGCAAATTACCATGCTGTTTAGGACTCTCAAAATAATATTAGTGAAGCATGAGAGTTCATTTATTTCTTCAAAATAAAACTACCGTCGTGCTCTAAAAGATATAAGTCAAGCAATAGAGCAAATGACAAACTACTCCGAAAGATATAAGTGAAGATCAATGAGTAGTTGAATAATTATGTAACTATGTGAAGACTCTCTAACATTTAAGAATTTCATATCTTGATATTTTATTCAAACAGCAAGCAAAACAAAAGAAAATAAAATGACACTCCAAGCAAAACACATATCATGTGGTGAATAAAAATATAGCTCCAAGTAAAGTTACCGATGAACGAAGACGGAAGAGGGGATGCCATCCAGGCATCCCCAAGCTTAGGCTCTTGGTTGTCCTTGAATATTACCTTGGGGTGCCTTGGGCATCCCCAATCTTCGGCTCTTGCCACTCCTTATTCCATAGTCCATCGAATCTTTACCCAAAACTTGAAAACTTCACAACACAAAACTCAATAGAAAACTCGTAAGCTCCGTTAGTATAAGAAAATAAATCACCACTTAGGTAATGTTGTGAACTCATTCTAAATTCATATTGGTGTAATATCCACTGTATTCCAACTTCTCTATGGTTCATACCCTCCGATACCACTCGTAGATTCATCAAAATAAGCAAACAACACAATGAAAACAAATTTGTCAAAAACAGAATAGTCTCTAGTAATCTGTATCAAACGTATACTTCTGGAACTCCAAAAATTCTGAAATAACTTTTTGGACGTGAAGATGGTGATATTAGAGTCATGCTAGTTGAGTAGTTCTGGAACTCCAAAATTTCTGAAATAACTTTATCTGAGAAGAGAGACATCTATGGCCCCAACTATGGCCGAACCCGTGCTTTGAAGGCAAATGTTGTTTCCTCATCTGAAGAAGAATCTGACTGCAGTTCTGGGGATCCTGAAGACATTGGAAAGGAGCTAGCTATGCTCATGAAGAAGTTCCAGAAGTTCTCCATGAAGAATCGCTTCGGAAAGTCTTCAAGATCCAGCTCAAGAAATGATGAAGCTTCCACTCGTGACTACAAGAAGAGAACATGCCACAAATGCAAGAAGCCTGGTCACTACATCTCTGAGTGTCCTCAATGGGAAAAGGAACCTAAGAAGAAGAAGAAGAAGAAGAAGAAGAAGAAGAAGAAGAAGAAGAAGAAGAAGAAGAAGAAGAAGAAGAAGAAGAAGAAGAAGAAGAAGAAGAAGAAGAAGAAGAAGAAGAAGAAGAAGAAGAAGAAGAAGAAGAAGAAGAAGAAGAAGAAGAAGAAGAAGAAGAAGAAGAAGAAGAAGAAGAAGAAGAAGAAGAAGAAGAAGAAGAAGGAGAAGGAGAAGGAGAAGGAGAAGGAGAAGAAGAAGAAGGAGAAGGAGAAGGAGAAGGAGAAGGAGAAGGAGAAGGAGAAG
>NC_057808.1:198605718-198668339 GCF_018294505.1 Triticum aestivum | reverse complement strand
AAGGAGGAGAAGAAGAAGAAGGAGAAGAAGAAGAAGAAGAAGAAGAAGAAGAAGAAGAAGAAGAAGAAGGAGGAGGAGGAGGAGGAGGAGGAGGAGAAGAAGAAGAAGAAGAAGAAGAAGAAGAAGAAGACGAAGAAGAAGGAGAAGAAGAAGAAGAAGGAGAAGGAGAAGAAGAAGAAGAAGAGCACGGAATATGATTCTGACGACAAGAAGAAGAAGAAGAAGAAATCATCAAAGTCTTATTCAAAGTCTTCCTCTCACAAGAAGAGCTGGGCAATCCAACTATTGACCGAAGACACAATTCGAGACCGATGCATATAAAGCAATGCCCGAGAACGCTTTGCCGAGGACTCTATGGGGTACCTCAGTTTTGGTGGGTTTGGCTGTAATCTCAGCCCCCCGTGAATATCGCCACTACTTTAAAGGCATCTGGCATTACACTGCTCGGGAGCTTGTCCCGATGTGGCATGTATTTTGTCAACACCCAAATGCAGTTCTGCGGGAAAGATGCCGAGTTGTGGGTCGGAAAAGATCTCCTGAGTTGAATTAGAATGCAGGGCACCTCGGTCATGAGGATGTCCCGCTTCCCGAAAGAAAAACATATAAATAGCTAAAAAAGTGCCATAAGCTCGAAAAGCCAAAAAAGTATGTAAAAGCTTGACGTCCGAACTAAATCAAGTCATTTGGTGCCAATCCGAAAATTGGCCTTTAAAAAAATTGTGCTTCTGTTGTGCTTTAACATGACACTTCTAATCTCAAGACTTCAAGCGGGTCAGCCTACGGCTTCAAGCTCCTTATCTCGAAGGCGGAGTGCTTCTCCGAGGCCAGTTTAGCGAACTAAACTTGAGCAGCTTTAGAGAGAAGCCAGGCTATCCGGCTATTGACCATACACTCAAGTCGAAAAAGGAGCGGTAGAAAAAGACTTTGCAACGACCAAGAAGAAAACCCATTTACTATAAAATGGCTCATGTATATTTATGAGCCCCCAGTTTACTTGGGTAAAAGAAATATTTTTAACAAACAACGTTTTTCACAAACTAAGTTTTTAACAAACAACTTTTTCTTGGTTAACACAAATATAAAGCTTGGTTGAACCGAACAAGAATTAAACATTAGAAAAAACTGAGCATGGAAGCGACTTAGCTAGTTAATGTGCTCGGCGTTGATGATGTGGTCCGGGCTGTGACGGGACGAAGACGTAGTGCTCGGCCTGGCCAAGGTCCCAGGCCCAAGCTCGAGGTGACCAGGCAAAGAGTTCACTGACAGAGCATGGTCGATGTAGCAAGGCGAAGCCCCTGGTCTAGTTAATCGTGAGGAAGCTGGTCGACTGGTGACGCTGAAGTCCCCGAAGTAGGTTGATGAAGATATGGTGAAGCCCCCGGTCTAGCCAAGGTGACAGAGCGGGTCGGTAAGGAGACGTTGCAACTGCCATGTAAGCCGAGGTGTTGAAGCAGTTCGGCGTGATGGACATCGGCTTGAAGAAGCAACAGTGTGGTCATGCCGACGCAGGTCGTGACTTGTGACGCGGTCAATGTTAGCTTGATGAAGTGACCATGCGACGATGCCGGTGTGCCTGCTCCGTGTAATCCGTGGGGCGGCGATGTTGGTGATGATTTATCCTTGTGAGGCCGAACTCTTGTTCGGCTCGCCGAGATGATGATCCGAAGAAGTTGAGCTCGGCTCAACAAATCAACGACGTGTCTAGCACAGGTCGGCAGCCATGGAGCAATGTTGCCGGACTGGTTTGACACCAGCGTGATGATGAAGAATACCTCAGAGAAGGCTTAAAATTTTATGGGCCCGTATTTAAGAACAGTGCACAATATCCTGTCATGAAGAAACATGAACTCGGGTCGGATTCATATTCGCGCAGAAAATAGATCTAAAAATTGGTCCACTCATCGGAAGGTTCCCGGAGTTTGAGCGGTTGGATCGAGCTGAAATTTTGAGGGGTGGTGGATATAGGAATCCCGCAGCAGATGAACGGTTGGACATTCGAAAGGACCTCTGAGCTGTGATCTGGAGACCACGCCCAAAACTCATCCTGATTCCCGTCCAGATTTGACAAGGCTCCGGTATATCATAGATCGCCGAAGATTCCTCCATCGGAACGCCACGAAATTTTGCAGGTTGTTGTAGACTCAATTCCAAACAATTCCACCGAGGCAATCGTCAAAGCGATGCTCTAGGAAGCGGTGACGGTGGATACAAATTCACTGTCCAGAAAAACAGCACGGTCGCTCAAGGACAACGTTGACGTTGAGCCCCCAAGCTCCATGAATGATTCATCCATGATCTTGATAGATATCGGAGTTGATGTTGATGAACGCTCCCGTCCAAACATGATGATCTAACGTGTAGTGTAGTCCTCGGTCGAGCCAAGGCGACCGGTCGAGCCGGCGACGAAGATGCCGATGTCGCAGTTGATCTGCAGGCTGGCCATTGATCCTTTGTCGATCTCACAGCGGAACTCCCAATGAAAGCACCATTGTCGGTGTCAAAACCGGCAGATCTCGGGTAGGGGGTCCCAAGCTATGTGTCTTAGGATCGATGGGTAACAGGAGATGAGGGACACGCTGTTTACCCAGGTTCGGGCCCTCTCTAAGAGGTAAAACCCTACTCCTGCTTGATTATATTTGATGTGTATGATTACAGAGTTGATCTACCTCGAGATCATATGTTGTGGTCGAAAACCTGAGGGTATGATGAGTAATGTCATGTTCCTCTATCGACTAGCCTGGACTCGGCTTATATAATGTCCAGAGGCCTAGGATAACATGAGTCCTAGTCGAATACATTGGTGGAGAGGAGTCCTTGTCTTGATCACCAAGTTTTGTGGAGTCTTCCTTGTATGCGGCATGGGCTGCCTAAAGTGGGCCATTAGTGAATCACCATGGGGGTCCTTGGCCCGATCCGGCTGGTCGGGAGACGACGTGTTGAGTACCCCCTAGTCCAGGACACCGTCAGGACCACAGCTGGCCGTATGTCTTCTAGCAAAAGCTTCAGAGTGCTGGCTCTGGCATCGGAGGCTAGGTCATGCAGGCATGAGGAACTTGCACACTCTCGCGAAGAAGAAGCATGTCATAGGCATCGAGGGCGTCAAGTTCAAGAAGGATCATCTATGTGGTGCCTGCGAAGCCAGAAAGATGACTAGGGCCAAGCATCCCTCGAAGACAATCATGGCAACAACGCGTCCCTTCGAGCTGCTTCACATGGATTTATTTGGCCCTACTCACTACTCTACCCTTACTACCACTGCATGCCTCTATGGTTTCGTCATTGTTGATGATTACTCAAGATATACATGGGTGCACATAATTCTGTACAAGACTGAAGTGCGGGATGTCTTCAGACGATTCGACAATCGTGCCATGACCAACTATGGCATCAAGATCAAGCACATCAGAAGTGACAACAGCACAGAATTCAAGAACACCAGCCTCGACACTTATCTTGATACATTTGGCATCACACATGAGTTCTCTGCTCCATACACACCTCAGCAAAATGGCATCATGGAGCGCAACAACAGAACCCTCATTGAGATGGCACAAGCGATGCTTGATGAGTACAAGACTCTAAGGAAATTCTGGCCTGAAGCCATTGATACAGCATGCCACATCATCAATCGTGTTTATCTTCACAAGTTCCTAAAGAAGACATCATATGAGCTCCTGACTGGTAAGAAGCCAAATGTCAGCTATTTCAGAGTCTTTGGTGCTAGGTGCTGGATCAAGGATCCGCATCACACTTCAAAATTTGCACCGAAAGCACATGAAGGTTTTATGCTTGGCTATGGAAAGGATTTGCACTCCTACAGAGTCTTCAACCTCTTTCACTACAAAGTGGTTGAAACTGTGGATGTGCGGTTCGATGAGACTAACAGCTCGCAAAGAGAGCACCTGCCAAATGTGCTAGATGAAGCTACACCAAGTGAATCTATCAAGCTTATGGGTACTAGAGAAATCATACCTTCAGAGGAACAGGCTGAAGAGGAAATCATCATTTCTGCACCTAATCAGCATGAAGACAATGCTCAGCCTGAAGCCAATACGGAATATGAAGGCAATGATCAGTAAAGGCAATATCTTCGTCCAGTACATCCTCGAGTAGGAAATGAAGTCCAGATTGAGAAGATAATTGATAGCATCAATGCACCTGGTCCACTCACTCGTTCAAAAGCAACACAGCTAGCAAATTTATGTGGGCACTTTGCATTTGTCTCTATATCTGAACCCAAGAAAGTTGATGAAGCCTTCATGGAACCTGAATGGATTCAAGCTATGCAAGAAGAGCTTCAACAGTTTGAGCTGAACAATGTAGGGGAACTAGTTAAGCTTCCTGATCCTCGCAAGCACAATATCATCGGCACCAAATGGATCTATCACAACAAACAAGATGAGCATGGTCAAGTTGTCAGAAACAAGGTTCGTCTCATTGCTCAAGGTTACACACAGATTAAAGGGATTGAATTCGATGAAACTTTTGCTCCTGTGGCTAGGCTTGAAGCCATTCACATACTGCTAGCCTATGCCAACCATAACAACATTCTTCTGTACCAAATGGATGTAAAGAGTGCCTTTCTCAACGACAAAATTGAAGAAGAAGTGTATGTTGCACAACCACCTAGCTTTGAAGACCCAAAGCATCCTAACATGGTATACAAGCTCAACAAGGCACTGTATGGCCTCAAACAAGCACCTCACGCTTGGTATGACACACTCAAAGACTTCATGAAGAGCAAAGGCTTCAAACCTGGTTCTCTAGATCCCACTCTCTTCACGAAGACATATGATGGTGAACTGTTTGTATGCCAAATATATGTGGATGACATTATCTTCGGCTGCACTGACAAGAGATACAGTGATGAGTTTGGGTATATGATGCAAGAGCAATATCAGATGTCCATGATGGGTGAGCTAAATTCTTCCTTGGTCATCAGTAGAGAAATGGCATCTCTGTATCACAAGAAAAATACCTCAAAGATTGCCTGAAGAAGTTTGGAATGCAAGACTGCAAAGGGTACACGACGCCAATGCCAACCAAAGGCCAACTGGGCCCCGACGACAATGGTAAAGAGTTCGATCAGAAGGTATACCGCTCCATGATTGGTTCTTTACTCTACTTATGTGCATCTAGGCCTTATATAATGCTTAGTGTTTGCATGTGTTCCCGATTCCAAGCGGCACCAAAGGAATCGCATCACTTAGTTGTGAAGCGAATTCTTCGATATTTGGTTTACACCCCAACACTAGGATTATGGTATCCAAAGGGCTCAGAGTTTGTTCTAGTTGGATTCTTGGATGCTGATTATGCTGGTGACAAGGTTGATCACAGGTCCACATCAGGCACATGTCACTTTCTTGGACGATCTCTTGTCTGTTGGTCTTCAAAGAAGCAGAATTGTTTATCACTCTCCACTGCTGAATCCGAATACATTGTTGCTAGATCTTGCTACGCTCAGCTTCTATGGATGAAGCAAACTCTCAAGGACTATGGCATCCATCTGAAGCATGTGCCACTCTACTGCGATAATGAAAGCGCCATCAAGATTGCCAACAACCCAGTTCAGCACTCGAAGACAAAGCACAATCAGATCCGTCATCACTTTCTCAGAGATCATGCCATGAAGGAAGACATTGATATCATTCATGTCAACACTGAAGAGCAACCGGCAGATATCTTCACAAAGCCCTTGGATGAGAAAAGGTTTTGCAAGCTGCGGTGTGAGCTAAATAACTTAGAATCCTCGAATGTCCCATGATTGGACACACATCCTAACGCTTATGCATGTTGATGACTTAGATGTGCAACACACTAAGTAACGTATATCTTCAATCAATGAAGACTTACCCTCTAAGTGTGAATACATTAACACGGAATTTCACTTCAGAGCACCATGATAATTGTGCGTCCTGTCTAGGTCTAATACTTCCTATACGGTGGGTAACGCCACCACCAAACTTTCTCGAAGATTTTCATTTGGCGTCATGATTGCGTTATCTTCATATTTGGTTTCTCTTCAACATTGATTTGACTTCAAGGTTTATCTTCGCAATGTTGATCTGATATTTTCTGATATGTGTGTGTGTGTGTTCTGTCCTCTACAACATTCACTTATAGCTATGTCTTCAAACTTGCCATTTTCTGAACTAAGTGAATGTGATCGGACCTTAACCCCTTATGTTCTCTTCCTCAAATTCTATCTATCCAGTGGTATGCATTCTATTGACACGTGTCGAATGTCTTCACTGCGTCCTTGTCAGCTGAAGATATAGAGACACACATTTAAGTCTGTTTTTAATGCCATATCTCTTTTGCCTGGATACCGGAGAAGCCGGAACGACCACCCGACAAACCAGGCGTGCGTGAGAACATGGAACAACTCTCAATGAGTTGCATGCATGCCACGTGTCCATCAGATGTGAACCGCCAGGGGCACCTGCGTAATTGCGCTGCGCAACCCTTTACCTTATAAATACATACCCACGCTCGCTCATTATCTCCTCTTCCACCTCGCCATCTCGCTCAAACCCTAGGCCACCGCTAGCTCGCGTCGACACCGGAGACGAAGCGCTTAACTGCCGCAACCTCTTCGACGCCGTCCTCACGCCGGCTGTGGACCTCGCCTCTCCGCTGCCACCGTAGGTGTCTTCCGCTGCCAAGTTAGGGCGCGGGAGATTGGACTGCTCGGCATCCGTTCTGCCTCATCTAGATTCGTCTGTGGTAAATAAATCTCACTTTTTACAGCCTTTTTGATTTGTCAAATCCATCCACTTCAACCAAAAGTGGTTTCTACACCTCCAAATCTGGATCTTTCTCCTTCTAAATCTCATATCTTGCAAAGAATGTTCACTTATGCTTCATAACTAGTTAGATTCCTCACTTGTACTTATTCATGGATTCGTACAAATCTGGAACCAACTCATTTCAAATAAGTGAATGTCTTCGCACTATGAGGTCAATGCTTCAAACTGATTTATCTTCAAAATCTTCTGAGAATGCATATGACCTCTTCCCCTTCCCTCGCATCTCTAATGTTGTCACAGGTACATGTCCGTGGGAGAATCCCTTGGTTCTCGTAGTCTGCATTCATTTGCAGAATTCTTACAGCATCATATTGACTCTCCTGAAGCCAGTTCTTGTTTGACAAGTAGACGGAAGCCTTTCACTGTCTCGAAGCCTCTCTGTCAGAATATTATGGCTACTGATAAATCTGCAAGGAAGGGTGGCAGGCAGCGCCGTGTCAATACTGCTCTGGATCTGCCTCCTAATCTATTTGAATTGTACAATTTTGATCCAGAGGAGAGCTATAATCAGCGCAAGACCAGAATACAATAGATCCGAAGATATTGGGCTAAATAGTGGTTCAAGTACAACTTCGTCACTCTTGAATATGCTGAAAAGAATGCTATCACTCGCCCGTGGGGCGATATTCTTTACAAGAATATGCAACCCAAGTCGAAGCCTGAAGCTATTGCGCAAGGCTTCTATCCTTGCATGGTTCGAGGACCTCAGCCAGAAAATGCCGACCCATCATCTCTTCTATGGTGTCGTGATGACAATCTCTTCAAGCACAACTTTAAGTTCGCAAAGGAGTCGGCGACCAAGAACAGCAAGGATCTCGGACTCCACTTCAACCCTGGTCCGTCTGCTCCAAGGCCGAATGGCACACATGACGCCAATCCTAATGTCATCGGCCCCTTCAATAGCTTCGATGGGCTCATCTCCCATATTGATGCTCAGAGGTCCATGGTAGAGCAATCTGCTGAGGATGCAGACTCTGAGGATGCACCTGCACCACCGAAGCAGAAGAAGAAGTCAAAAGCTTCAAAGCCCTCTGCAGCACCAAAATCTTCGACTGTGAAGCCATTGACGACTGCACCTCCTGAACCTAGCATGCAATCTGAAGACTTGTCTTGTGTCTCCAGGAAAACAAAGAATACCAAGAAGCCCAAGAAGATTTCAGGGCATGACCTAACTCCAGCTGTCGTTCTGCGCAATGAAGACAATACCATTGATCTGTCTAGTGATGACGATCTTGGTGATGAAGCTCTAGAGATGTTGATCAAGAGTAAGCAAGAGGCTGAGATCTTCCATGAGCTGCCTCTCTTTGATGCTGACATTCTGAACAACTTCATTGATGAATGGTTTGAGGACCAGAGCATCAACATTGATGATCTGCAGCTACCAGTGGACATCAGCGTCACCTTTCATGGAGCCATTGCAAATGAACTTGCTCTGGCTCAGAAAATCGTTGAGCTCGAAAAGGCACACTTCAAGAAGCACATGGCCAAGCTCAGTGTGGCTGATGTGCAAATCTTCAAGAAGATGATGCAAGATCTCAAGGCAGAGTTCAACAAGAAGCTTGAAGAAGCCAAAGGCTCACGCGAGCGCATGAAGTACTACACGCACAAATGTGTGCAAGCACACAATGAAGATGAGAAGAGAAAGGCTCTTGGGCATCCTGGCATCGACCCTAAGATGGCTGCCAAGAAGAAAAAGAAGTCTAGTGAAGCCATACCTGAAGCTCAAAGGCAGGAACAACCCAGCATTGTCTTCCCTGCCAGCATGACTGGCTCAAAGCCAAAGGTCCCCTCAGCAGCTTCCGAGCTGAAGAAGACAACGCAAGCCGATGCTGAAGCCAGAAAGAGGAAGCTCAAAGCCACCTCTGATGGTGCTACCTCCAAGAAGAAGTTGAAGACAAAGGCTTCAAAGTCTTCAAGGACAGAGCGTGTGATGTCTACTACGCAACCTTCTTCTTGTAGACGTTGTTGGGCCTCCAAGTGCAGAGGTCTGTAGGACAGTAGAAAATTTACCTCAAGTGGATGACCTAAGGTTTATCAATCCGTGTGGGAGGCGTAGGATGAAGATGGTCTCTCATAAACAACCTTGCAACCAAATAACAAAGAGTCTCTTGTGTCCCCAACAGACCCAATACAATGGTAAATTGTATAGGTGCACTAGTTCGGCGAAGAGATAGTGATACAAGTGCAATATGGATAGTAGATATAGGTTTTTGTAATCTAAAAATATAAAAACCGCAAGGTAACAAGTGATAAAAGTGAGCGTAAACGGTATTGCAATGCTAGGAAGCAAGGCCTAGGGTTCATACTTTCACTAGTGCAAGTTCTCTCAACAATAATAACATAATTGGATCATATAAATATCCCTCAACATGCAACAAAGAGTCACTCCAAAGTCACTAATAGCGGAGAACAAACGAAGAGATTATGGTAGGGCACGAAACCACCTCAAAGTTATCCTTTCTGACCAATCTATTCAAGAATTCGTAGTCAAATAACACGAAGCTATTCTTTCTGTTCGATCTATCCTAGAGTTCGTACTAGAATAACACCTTAAGACACAAATCAACCAAAACCCTAATGTCACCTAGATACTCCAATGTCACCTCAAGTATCCGTGGGTATGATTATACGATATGCATCACACAATCTTAGATTCATCTATTCAACCAACACAAAGGACTTCAAAGAGCGCCCCAAAGTTTCTACCGGAGAGTCAAGACGAAAACGTGTGCCAACCCCTATGCATAAGTTCACAATGTTACGGAACCCGCAAGTTGATCACCAAAAATACATCAAGTAGAGCACGTGATATCCCATTGTCACCACAGATAAGCACATGCAAGACATACATCAAGTGTTCTCAAATCCTTAAAGACTCAATCCGATAAGATAACTTCAAAGGGAAAACTCAATCCATTACAAGAGAGTAGAGGGGGAGAAACATCATAAGATCCAACTATAAGAGCAAAGCTCGCGATACATCAAGATCGTAACACCTCAAGAACACGAGAGAGAGAGAGAGAGATCAAACACATAGCTACTGGTACATACCCTCAGCCCCGAGGGTGAACTACTCCCTCCTCATCATGGAGAGCGCCGGGATGATGAAGATGGCCACCGGTGAGGGTTCCCCCCTCCGGCAGGGTGCCGGAACAGGGTCCCGATTGGTTTTTGGTGGCTACAGAGGCTTGCGGCGGCGGAACTCCTCATCTATTCTGCTCCTCGATGTTTTTAGGGTATATGGATATATATAGGAGAAAGAAGTCGGTCAGGGGAGCCTCGAGGGGCCCACGAGGGTGGGGGCACGCCCAGGGGGTAGGGCGCGCCTCCCTGCCTCGTGGCTTCCTCGAAGCTTCCCTGACGTCTACTCCAAGTCTCTTGGATTGCTTCCGTTCCAAAAATAACTCCCCCAAAGGTTTCATTCCGTTTGGACTCCGTTTGATATTCCTTTTCCTCGAAACACTGAAATAGGCAAGAAAACAGCAATTTAGGTTGGGCCTCCGGTTAATAGGTTAGTCCCAAAAATAATATAAAAGTGTTTAGTAAAGCCCATAATCATCCAAAACAGATAATATAATAGCATGAATACTTCAAAATTATAGATACGTTGGAGACGTATCAGCATCCCCAAGCTTAATTCCTGCTCGTCCTCGAGTAGGTAAATGATAAAAGAAATAATTTATGAAGTGTGAATGCTAGAAGGTGCACAAGTTTGATCAATGATAATTTCAATCACCTTTTCTAGCATCGTCATATGTCATAATAGTAGCTCAAAACTTTTCATGATCAAGTAACAAACTATTCACATGTTAAAGTATAGATCATAAACTTTCTTGAAAACTAACAAACCGTGTTATTAGTCATCAAACACTTACAATTCATCTTATTTTTAGGAAGAGTCTATGTCAGAGCTTTGATTCAGCAAACTTCACATACTCAACTTCACAATTGCTAACACTCACGTGATATTTATGTGTTCAAAGTTTTAATCAGACATAGAGAAAGATAGGGGCTTATAGATTCGCCTCCCAACCTTTTACCTCAAGGGTAATGTCAACAATAATAGTTCATGATGCCTCACATCCAATTGGATATATATATATCAGGATCTTTCCAACACATTGTGCTTGCCAAAGGATAAAATGTAAAAAGGAAAGGTGAAGATCACCATGACTCTTGCATAAGGTATAAGACAAGAATAAAAGATAGGCCCTTCGCAGAGGGAAGCAGAGGTTGTCATGCGCTTTTATAGTTGGATGCACAAAATCTTAATGCGAAAGAACGTCACTTTATATGGCCACTTGTGATAGGGACCTTTATTATGCAGTCTGTCGCTTTTATTGTTTCCACATCACAAGATCGTATAAAGCTTATTTTCTCCACACTAATAGATCATACATATTTAGAGAGCAATTTTTATTGCATGCACCGATGACAACTTACTTGAAGGATCTTACTCAATCCATAGGTAGGTATGGTGGACTCTCATGGCAATACTGGTTTAAGGGATGTTTGGAAGCACAAGTAGTATCTCTACTTGGTGCAAAGAATTTGGCCAGCATGAGGGGGAAAGGCAAGCTCAGCATGTTGGATGATCCATGACAATATACTTTATTTCAGATATAAGAAAACATAACCCATTACGTTGTCTTCCTTGTCCAACATCAACCTTTTAACATGTCATATTTTAATGAGTGCTCACAATTACAAAAGATGTCCAAGATAGTATATTTATATGTGAAATCTCTCTTCCCTCAATATTCTTTCATGAATTGTTCAAGTGACCAATACAATGTTTGCTAACCTTCAATAAATTTACCACCTCTACTTCTTATATGTGAAGTCATTACTCCCCATGGGATAAGCATATGAAACATATATAATTTCAGATTTATGATATTCAAATCATTCAACTATTTACTCATAGGATATAAGTGAAGCACACGAGTAAATGACAAACTACTCCAAAAAGATATAAGTGAAGATCAATGAGTAGTTAAATTATTATGTAGCTATGTGAAGACTCTCTCTCATTTAAGAATTTCAGATCTTGATATTTTATTCAAACAGCAAGCAAAACAAAATAAAATGACATTCTAAGAATAGCAAACATCACGTGAAGAAGCAAAAACTTAGGATCAACCGATACTAACCAATAGTTGTCGAAGAAGAAAGGTGGGATGCCAACCGGGGCATCCCCAAGCTTAGAAGCTTGAGACTTCTTGAAATATTCTCTTGGGATGCCTTGGGCATCCCCAAGCTTGAGCTTTTGTGTCTCCTTAATTCCTCTCATATCACGGTCTCCCTAAATCTCAAAAGCTTCATCCACACAAAACTCAACGAGGACTCGTGAGATAAGTTAGTATAAACCAATGCAAAAACCTTATCATACTCTACTGTAGCAAATCACTAAAATATTATTCAACATTGCATACTAAATTCATTTGCATAGTTAATAGTCCTATCCTCAAATAGAATCATTAAAGAAGCAAACATATGCAAACAATGCAAACATAACAGCAATCTGCCTAAACAGGACAGTCTGCAAAGAATGCAGCAAGATCCATACTTCCCTAGATCCAAAAATTATGAACGAAAATTAACACTGCAGTAAATTTATCAGAGCTTATTATGCAAAAGGTTTCAACATTTTATCACATTCTTACTTTTCTAGGGAATTTTTGCAACAGCGGTAAACTTTCTGTTTTCAAACAGCAACATGAAGACTTGTAAAATAGGCATAGTAAAGGCTATCAATGCCACTTTTATTGAAATAAAAGATGCAAAACATTGTTCTAAATAACAGCAAGAAAATCCTAACAAAATAAGTTGACGCTCCAAGCAAAACACATATCATGTGGTGAATAAAAATATAGCTCCAAGTAAAGTTACCGATGAACGAAGACGAAAAAGGGGATGCCTTCCGGGGCATCCCCAAGCTTAGGCTCTTGGTTGTCCTTGAATATTACCTTGGGGTGCCTTGGGCATCCCCAAGCTTAGGCTCTTGCAACTCCTTATTCCATATTCCATCGAATCTTTACCCAAAACTTGAAAACTTCACAACACAAAACTCAACGGAAAACTCGTAAGCTCCGTTAGTATAAGAAAATAAATCACCACTTAGGTACTGTTGTGAAATCATTTTAAATTCATATTGGTGTAATATATACTGTATTACAACTTCTCTATGGTTCATACCCTCCGATACTACTCATAGATTCATCAAAATAAGCAAACAACACAGTGAAAACAGAATCTGTCAAAAAAAGAACAGTTTGTAGTAATCTGTATCAAACGTATACTTCTGGAACTCCAAAAATTCTTAAATAAATTGGTCGACGTGAGGAATTTATCTATTAATCATCTGCAAAAATAATCAACCTAAAATCACTCTCCAGTAAAAAATGGCAGCACATCTCGTGAGCGCTAAAGTTTCTGTTTTTTACAGCATGATCATAAAGACTTCACCCAAGTCTTCCCAAAGGTTCTACTTGGCACAAACACTAACTAAAACATAAAACCACATCTAACCAGAGGCTATATGATTTATTTATTACTAAACAGGAACAAAAAGCAAGGAACAAAAATAAAATTGGGTTGCTTCCCAACAAGCGCTAATGTTTAACGCCCCTAGCTAGGCATGGTGATTTCAATGATGCTCACATAAAAGATAAGAATTGAAATATAATGGGAGAATCATGAAGAATATGACTAGCACATTTAAGTCTAACCCACTTCCTATGCATAGGGATTTTGTGAGCAAACAACTTATGGGAACAATAATCAACTAGCATAGGAAGGCAAAACAAGCATAACTTCAAAACTTTAAGCACATAGAGAGGAAACTTGATATTATTGCAATTCCTACAAGCATATATTCCTCCCTCATAATAATTTTCAGTAGCATCATGAATTAATTCAACAATATAACCATCACATAAAGCATTCTTTTCATGATCTACAAGCATAGAAAATTTACTACTCTCCACATAAGCAAAATTCTTATCATTCAGAATAGTGAGATATCATAGGAAACCCGAATACTATAAATTGTTTCCACATTAAAAGAGTAATGTTCAGAAAAAGGGTAATCATAATCATGACAAGTTTTATAAATATAATCATCACTACTTTTTATAGCATAAGTATCATCACAATAATCATCATAAGTAGCAACTTTGTTCTCATCATAATCAATTGAAACCTCTTCCGAAATAGTGGATTCATCACTAAATAAGGTCATGACCTCTCCAAATCCACTTTCATAAATATTATAAGATTCAACACCCTCCAAAATAGTGGGGTCATTACTTCCTAAAGTTGACATTCTTCCAAACCCACTTTCATCAATATAACCATCATAAATAGGAGGCATGCTATCATCATAATAAATTTGCTCATCAAAACTTGGGAGGCCAAAAATATCATCTTCATTAAACATAGCATCCCCAAGCTTGGGACAAACATTAATTGCAGCAAATATATTCTCAAACATGTCATTCTCATCAAACATAGCATCCCCAAGCTTGGGCCTTTTCATATCATAAGCATAATCACTCTCATCATTAATAGTATGGATAGCACCAATAGTATAGCAATTATCATCATCATAATGAGTAATAGGAGCAACATCATTTGGGAGGGATACCTTTCTACCTTTGCTTCTCCATCTTTCGTTTTTCTTCTTCAGATCATGTGTGGGTTTAACCCTCTTTTTTGAGCTCCTTATTAATGAGATTGGTTGAATAGAAGGCTCCTCCTCGTTACCTAATTCATCATAAGAAAGAATAGGATGATATTGGGAAGCCTCTTACCTTTCATTAGTATTCTCTTCATCCTTTATTTGTTTTCTTTTCTTTATGTAATTGGCAATATAAGGATTTTCAATGCAATTCACCACACAATACATAAAAATTTCTTCTAGATCAAAATCAAGAACTTTATCAAGGAAAAATTCTGGAAGATCCTTAGTTATACGTTTCATTTCTTCATAACCCAAAAGCAAACTAAGTTCATTATGATGTGCAAGGGAAATCAAGTCATCACAATTTTTGGACACGATACGATCATGAAACAATTTGCATTGGGTATTGAAATGATCACATTCATTGCAAAGTTCACAAGGACGACAAAGAAAGTTTAAATTCTCAGCACAAACATCTAGCCTTTCTTGCAACCATTTAATTTCCAAATACGTATGCCTCTTGCAAAATCTATTTTCCCTATTTGGTGTGTACTTGAAAGCTCTATGCACTCCACAGAAATTGACATGCTTATAAGAGACATTTTCATCATGACTAGTGCAATCATCATTAGTACTATGGATATTCAAAGAGTTCATACTAACAACATTGCAATCATGCTCATCATTCAAAGATTTAGTGCCAAACATTCTAATGCATTCTTCGTCTAGCAATTGAGCACAATTATCGGAATCCTTATTCTCATGAAAGATATTAAAAAAGATGAAGCATATGAGGTACCCTCAATTCCATTTTTTTGTAGTTTTCTTTTATAAACTAAACCAGTGCTAAAACAAGAAACTAAAAGATTCGATTGCAAGATCCAAAGATATACCTTCAAGCACTCACCTCCCCGGCAACGGCGCCAGAAACTGCTTGATGTCTACTACGCAACCTTCTTCTTGTAGACGTTGTTGGGCCTCCAAGTGCAGAGGTTTGTAGGACAGTAGCAAATTTCCCTCAAGTGGATGACCTAAGGTTTATCAATCCGTGGGAGGCATAGGATGAAGATGGTATCTCTTAAACAACCCTGCAACCAAATAACAAAGAGTCTCTTGTGTCCCCAACAGATCCAATACAATGGTAAATTGTATAGGTGCACTAGTTCGGCGAAGAGATGGTGATACAAGTGCAATATGGATAGTATATATAGGTTTTTGTAATCTGAAAATATAAAAACAGCAAGGTAACAAGCGATAAAAGTGAGCGTAAACGGTATTGCAATGCTAGGAAACAAGGCCTAGGGTTCATACTTTCACTAGTGCATGTTCTCTCAACAATAATAACATAATTGGATCATATAAATATCCCTCAACATGCAACAAAGAGTCACTCCAAAGTCACTAATAGCAGAGAACAAACGAAGAGATTATGGTAGGGTACGAAACCACCTCAAAGTTATCCTTTCTGATCAATCTATTCAAGAGTCCCTAGTCAAATAACACGAAGCTATTCTTTCCGTTCGATCTATCCTAGAGTTCATACTAGAATAACACCTTAAGACACAAATCAACCAAAACTCTAATGTCACCTAGATACTCCAATGTCACCTCAAGTATCCGTGGGTATGATTATACGATATGCATCACACAGTCTCATATTCATCTATTCAACCAACACAAAGAACTTCAAAGAGTGCCCCAAAGTTTCTACCGGAGAGTCAAGATGAAAACGTGTACCAACCCCTATGCATAAGTTCACAATGTTACGGAACCCGCAAGTTGATCACCAAAACATACATCAAGTAGATCACGTGATATCCCATTGTCACCACAGATAAGTACATGAAAGACATACATCAAGTGTTCTTAAATCCTTAAAGACTCAATCCGATAAGATAACTTCAAAGGGAAAACTCAATCCATTACAAGAGAGTAGAGGCAGAGAAACATCATAAGATCCAACTATAATAGCAAAGCTCGCGATACATCAAGATCGTAACACCTCAAGAACACGAGAGAGAGAGAGAGAGATCAAACACATAGCTACTGGTACATACCCTCAGCCCCGAGGGTGAACTACTCCCTCCTCGTCATGGAGAGCGCCAGGATGATGAAGATGGCCACCGGTGTGGGTTCCCCCCTCCGGCAGGGTGCCGGAACAAGGCCCCAATTTGTTTTTGGTGGCTACAGAGGCTTGCGGCGGCGGAACTCCCGATCTATTCTGCTCCCCGATGTTTTTAGGGTATATGGATATATATAGGCGAAAGAAGTTGGTCAAGGGAGCCACGAGGGTGGGGGCGCGCCCAGGGGGTAGGGCGCGCCTCCCTGCCTCGTGGCTTCCTCGAAGCTTCTCTGACGTCTACTCCAAGTCTCTTGGATTGCTTCCGTTCCAAAAATAACTCTCCCGAAGGTTTCATTCCGTTTGGACTCCGGTTGGTATTCCTTTTGCTCGAAACACTGAAATAGGCATGAAAACAGCAATTTGGGCTGGACCTCCAGTTAATAGGTTAGTCCCAAAAATAATATAAAAGTGTTTAGTAAAGCCCATAAACATCCAAAACAGATAATATAATAGCATGAATACTTCCTAAATTATAGATACGTTGGAGACGTATCAGCGTGCTGCTACCCCAGAGCCCCTCAACGTTGAACCAATCTCTGTTGCTCTCCCTGCCTCCACCAACCAAGAGCGTCGTCTAGCGATTCATGAGCCTGCTTCCACAGAGGCTCCAGAAAGTGAAGAGATTCCAGCTGTTGACCCCATCACCGCTGAAGACATTGGTCGCGAAGACAATGTAAATAATGGTGAAGTCCTTCCTCAGCTTGAACCCAAGTCGGTATCATCGCCTGCTCTCACGAGCAGTGAACTTATTAGCATTGGTCGTCCCTTAACGCCAGTTGCTCAAGCTGACTCATGGGTTTAGCAACAACAATAAGACACCCCTCTGCAAGACGAGACCCCACGTACTCCACCAGCTCAAGTCACCTCTCTGGTGCTTGATGATGACAACTTCATGGAACAGACCACCCCCTCTCCAAAGGCGTCACCAGCATTTCGCAGGCTTCGCGAAGGTCTCAGGCCACAGGCCTCCATAACAAGCATTCCAGAAGAGGATGCGCAACACACAAGCTCAGTAGCACGTTAAGTGTTCCCTGAAGCCATCCCTTCTGTGTATGCTTCTGAGTCTGAAGCTAAAACTGCTAAGACATTCTGGCTGCATCAGCCGATGAAGAAAGACAAGAAGAGAAAGAAGAAGAAAGAGAAGCCACACCCACTGCTAGTGATCCAGTCATTCAAGAAGAGAATGTGATCGTGCCCGACCCTCCAGTTATTGAACAAATGGAGGCTGAAAACAATGAGGCCACCACAACCAACAATACTGAAGCCAATGACACTGCCATGGCTGAAGATAATGTGGAGCCCGAAGCCAATGCGACTACTGACACCATTGTGCTGCCAATCATCTCTGATGATGCCGTTCCTCCACCAAGGCCTCATACTATGGAATGCGTGTTCAATCGTGGTGAGTTGGTGACTGTCATATGGCCTATAATGGTTCCACCCACTGCTCCCAGGCCGCAGTATGATTATCATGTGGAGCAGAGGCTTGATGTTCAGAAGCCTAAGCCAAGATTGCCAAGGCTTCCAAGTGTTGCAACAACTCAGGGCTCGTTCAGTGTGCTCAGCTTCAGAGAGCACAACACCTTCTTTGACAGCGCCAAGAACCCATACACGAAGCCAAAGATATCCTCTGATAGGTTTTGCAGCCATCAGCAGCGAACCTACTACTCCTGCATCTTATACAACCAGGACCGGATTTTTCCGCATAAGCGTCTGGATTGTGATGCTATGGCTAGGCTGCCATGCCTCGAAGAGGCCCTTGATTGTTTCGGGATGTTGGGTTGCTGCCATTTGTGACTAACAAGGAGCATCAGAATGAAGAACTTATGCTCCAGTTCTATGCAACATTGCACATTCGAGGCTACAACAGGGATCCGAAGACTTGGGTCCTTGAGTGGATGACAGGAGATAGTCATCATGAAGCCAAAGCTCACGACATCATTGAGCTTACCTCCCTGCCCACTCCAGGTGATTTGTATGAACCTGGTTGTCAGCTTCATCTAAACGAACTACAAAGCATCTTTCAGAAGCCAGAGCCCAACATGAGCCAAATGCTGAGCATGATGAAGCCATTGCCCCATGACGCCGAATACCCCAAGGAGTTCTTTTTTAGGGACCTTGAGAACTTGCCACGCACAGTCTATCTCATTCTGAGGCGTACTCTCTGGCCAATCAAAGGCAATTCCTCTGAAGCTAAACTCGAAGGTGCCATGAAGACATTGGTTTTCTATATCATCAATGGCATCAGATTCAACACTCGGGATATCTTCATCCGGCAGCTTGCTACTTCTGGGATTGATCTTTTTGGCCTGAAATTTTATGCTCCATGGGTGATGCGCTTGATCAAGCTTCATTCAACCATCAACTATCAACCTTCAGCGCAACCATATTGTATTTCTGCCTGATGTTGATATGTCCATTGAAGCCATCTACCCGAGCCAACAAAGAAGCCACTCCACCTTTAGAATGTAGAATTCCAAAGCTTCATGCAGCCTATTGAAGGGATTCATGTGCCAAATGTTGCAACTCATGCTTATCCTCTGGCTGGCAACTTGCGTATGCCGCACCGTGCCAACACTGAAGCCACTACCAGCACCATTGCTCAAAGGCCTCAGAAGCACCCTCGTGTCCTCAACGACAGTGAGCTTCTGGTGTCTTTACATCAAAAGTAGGATATGCATCATGACTAGCTGAAGCGTCAGATGCACAGTCTCTTGGTGGATGTTAATCGTATTCGCAACTTAGTCACCAAGAACTCTTTCGTTGCGCATGAAGCCTGTCGGCGGTCCTGGAAGAGCCTCACATTGCTCTGCTCTGAAAATGATCTTTGCGAAGATGGCTTCACAAAGAGCTTAAAGTTTGACTCCAGCCTCCACAATCTGCAAGCTGGCATCGCACACCTTCCATTGAAGATTCGGAACATTCTTCTTCGGCTGCAACTTTTGTTGCGAGAGTCTTCGACGAAGAAGATGACGCCACTTCACCAACTCTGGCTGCACTTCACCATGATTCTGCTTCAGGCCCTTCTGCACCACCAAACTCCAATGTCAACCCTGCTCCATCTTCTACACCAACTGGGAATGAGTAGATCCTCTATGTCATCAAACTTTTTTGGTCATTACTGACAAAAGGGGGAGAAGCATATGCGGTTGGTAGTCTTCAAGCGAGTCCATATGGGGTGGTTGCATTATTTTTGCTAAGTTCTTACAACTCTTGTTTTGAAACTATTTGGCTCTTGAGTTGTAAGACTTCAACTTGATGGTCGTCTGCTACTTTTGTTGCTACTTTGTGATGCGATGACAAATTCCGCATGAAGACATTCTGCAGACGCCCATTTTTCATTGTGCATGTCATCATCTTCATTATTTTTATATATGCATGATGAATTGTCTTCGTAATTTGAAGAGGATCTCCACAGAGTAAAACCTGCCATGTGCATTTGCATTCAAAAGCAAACTACTTGTATGCACATCTTCAGGGGGAGCCTTTTGCAACTTATGAAGACAATGACTTTGATCTTTAACTTTCACATACTTTTATCCCCGTTGAAAACTTCAACCAGTTTGTCATCAATCACCAAAAAGGGGGAGATTGTAAGTGCATCTAGTGCCACCCCTAGTTGGTTTTGGAGTATTGACGACAAACTTGGTTGACGGACTAATGTGTTTGTGAGAATTGCAGGATAACACAGGTAGTAGTCCCTTATTGATTCGGTTTACCTACCAAAGATGACCCCTAAAAATGTGTGAAGACATTGAAGAAAATGGTTTTTTGTGAAGACATTCACGGTGAAGATTATGACATGTGAAGACATTCACTTGAAGACTATGGAGCGCGAAGACATAGTTGTTTCGTAGTTTCCTTTTCTTCCTTGTTGAGTCATAGGAACCACCGTACTGTTAAGTGGGGTCCAAGTGAACAAAGTCAGAGTGACTGATGTGATGCTCAACTAAAATCCTATGTCTTCAAGCGAAGACAATGAGAGCAAGTCTTATCCAAAGCTGGATGAGTCAGCTTTGCTTGTAGCCCAAGTAAAGTTGCCGCGTGTGTTTGGAGTCTGACCGTTGGACACGTGTCGGATCCTTAGTGACCCAGGGTCCTTTCAGACATACCAGGTCAGGTCGCCTCCTGGTTATAAATAGCCCACCCCCTACACCATAAATTGGTGGCTGCTCAGAGTTAGTGCACGGCTTTTGTCGTTTGAGAGCAACCCACGTCCGAAGCATTTGAGAGAGAGATCCTTGTGAGGACAATGCCCAAAACACCCAGAGCCAAAGAGTGTTAGGCATCACTGAAGTCTTTCTGTCTGCGTGACCTGAAGACTTGTTACACTTGAGGACTGTGAATCCTCGAGCCGGATAGGCATCGCGTTCTGAGCATCCAAGAGTCATTGTGGATCGCCGGTGAACGAAGTCTGTGAAGGTTTGGGAGTCTACCTTGAAGACTTACCAGAGTGATTGGGTGAGGACTGGGTGTCCTTAGCTCAAGGGGCATAAGGTGAAGACGCGGTCTTCTGAGTTAAATCTCAGCCTCCCTAACCAGACGTATAGTTTTCACATCAACTGGAACTGGTCTACCAAATCCCTGTCTTCACCAAGCAACTGGTTATCCCCCACTTCCCTTTACTTTTCAGTTTGTCTTCATGAAGTCATTGCTTGCTTGTCTGATCTGATTGACTTCACTGTGTGAAGACTATTTATGTTTGGCTTCATACTATCTTCCATCCTGATCTATACTACCTAGCTGATGATAGTCTTCGTACTTTCACTACATTGCTTACTTGACTATGGCTTGTCTAGTGTAGTCCATCTTCCGCTGCATATCAATAGGTTCATTTCATCTGTTTATCTTCAAAGGCCTCGCGTTTTGAAGACCTTCATAAAAATCGCCTATTCACCCCCCTCTAGTCGATAACTAGCACTTTCAAACCCAACGAGTACGCATAGCATTTTTCAAAGCAGCCGAAGTAGTTGGGATATTATCATGATATAATCTACAATTTTCAGACCACCAAACACAAACAAAACTACTGAGTGCACAAACAGCACCAGCAACACGTCTATCCTCACGATATTGTAAGCAGGTAAAAAGTTGTTCCGTTTCTAACTCCCAAGTAAGATATGTTGGGAAATGTTGCATGGAAAACAAAAAAATTCTATGCACACGCAAGATCTATCTATGTAGATGCATAGCAATGAGAGGGGAGAGTGTGTCTACGTACCCTCGTAGACCGTAAGAGAAAGCGTTTGGCAATGCGGATGATGTAGTCGAACTTCTTTGCGTTCCAACCGATCGAGTACTGAACATACGGCACCTCCGCGTTCAGCACACGTTCAGCTCGATGACATCCTCCGCCTTCTTGATCTAGCAAGACGGCGAGGTAGTGGATGAGTTCCGGCAGAATGACAGCATGGTGACGGTGATGGTGAAGCTATCTCCGCAGGGCTTTGCCTAAGCACTACGAAGATATGACCGGGGTGTAAACGGTGGAGGGGGGCCTCTCACACGGCTAAGCAATTGTTCTGGGTGTGCTAGGCGCCCCCTCCCACATATATATAGCTGGGAGGGAGAGGGGAGAGGCCAAGGGGCGCCCCAAGTAGGTCCGAATCCTACTTGGGCTCCTGCCCTAGCCCCCCCCTTCCTTCTTTTGGCGCCAAGGGGAAGGAAGGAGGAGGTGGTGCCTCCCCCCTTTCCTTTCTCCCGCGAGGAGGGAAAGGCAGGAGGAGGTGGCGCCCCCTCCTTTCCTTCTTCTAGGGCCGGCGGCCAGGGTGAGGGCGCACCAGCCCCTCTGTGGGCTGGTGTGTGCCTCTCCTTGTCCCATTAGGCCCATAGACCTCCCGGGGCCTCCCGAAACCCCTTCCGGTGATCCGATGACTACCCGGTGCACTCCAAAACCATTCTGATGTCCGAATACCATTGTCTTATATATCAATCTTTACCTCTCGACCATTTCGGGACTCCTCGTCATGTCCATGATGTCATCCAGGACTCCGAACAACATTCAGTCACCAAACCATATAACTCATATAATAATATATCGTCAACGAACGTTAAGCGTGCGGACCCTACGGGTTCGAGAACTATGTAGACATGACCGATACACATCTCCGGTCAATAACCAATAGCGGAACCTGATGCACATATTGGCTCCTACATATTCTACGAAGATCTTTATCGGTCAAACCGTTATGACAACATACGTAATTCCTTTGTCGACCGGTATGTTACTTGCCCGAGATTCGATCGTCGGTATCTTCTTACCTAGTTCAATCTCGTTACCAGCAAGTCTCTTTACTCATTCCGTAATACATCATCTTGCAACTAACTCATTAGTCACTTTGCTTGCAAAGCTTCTTAGGATACGTCTTACCGAGAGGGCCCAGAGATACCTCTCCGATACACGGAGTGACAAATCCTAATCTCGATCTATGCCAACTCAACAAACACCTTCAGAGATACATGTAGAGTGTAACATCCCAAATTTTCAATTTGGAATGTTATACATAGATCATCATTGCATATCATGTTTTGTTGCATTTTTACAAATCCTCGATAAATCCTAAGCAACTCAAGGACCCTCGGAGAGAGTTGGGGATTTTCTCGAATTTTTAAATTTGATTTTTCAAACGAGGATTTTGGTTTTAATTATTTTTCTCTCCGGAAAAATATTTCAATTTTAAATAAACGAGAGGAGAAAATATGACTTCTCCAAAACATTGAAATACTGGAGGAAAAATGTTAAAATCATTTTTTGGAATTTATTTGGATTTTATTTGCAATTTTTATTGCATTTAAAAATATGCATGTTTTCAAAAATATTTATTTTTGATTTTAAAAATGTTCACCCTATTTTAGATTTTCTAACTAGACGGGGAAAATTTATTTCATATTTTTCTGATTTTTATTTATTTTTCTACGCAATATTTTCCGCGGAACTTATTTAAAAAAAACACGCGCCCGCGCCGGCTGGGCCGAGCCCAAGCCGACGGCCCGCCCCGTCGCCCCTCTCCTCTTCCCGCACGCCTCGCCGCCGCCGGAGTCCGTCCCGGACACGACGCCACCGCCGCCTCGGGATGCCCCTTCCCCAAGCCTCCCTAGCCCCCCCTTCCATAAATAGACCCCCCCTCTGTTTCCTCTCACCGCTGCCGCCGTTAGCCCCGCCGCCGCCCGCACTCATCCCGCGCCGCCGCCGTTTGCCTCGCCGCCGCCGCCGCCGGGAGTCGCCGGAGCCGCCGCC
Source organism: Triticum aestivum (assembly GCF_018294505.1). Lineage (NCBI taxonomy): Eukaryota > Viridiplantae > Streptophyta > Magnoliopsida > Poales > Poaceae > Triticum > Triticum aestivum. The sequence goes on along the minus strand of NC_057808.1, from coordinate 198,644,487 downwards.
CCTTGCCGCCAGAGCACCCCCCCCCCCCCCCCCGAGCCGCCGCCCCTCGCGCCCGAGCCCCGCCACCGGAGCCCCTCACCGCCCGTCGAGGTACTGCCGCCGGCCGTCTCGTTGTTGACCGGTTTTCTGTAAAAAAACCCTAGATCGGTTTTTTTTCGGTTTTCTTATTTCGCGAGCGTTCACCGAACCGTTCGTTTTAACGAAAGCGTTCGTCGGTTTTTCTCTGTTAACGAACGTCCGTTATTTAACCGTTCGTCCGTTTTTCTTTTTCGTCGGATTTTCTCGTTATTTTCTCAGATTCGATTTCTGATCGAATCTTCGAATCTGTTTAACTTTTCGCTTGTTTATCGGAATCAGGCGATTCAAGCGCCTAGAGTTTCATCTCGAAATTCTCTTTCCGTTTAACCTACTCAAACAAGTTTTTGCTACAGTAAAATTTGACCTAGATCCAGATTAGCAAACGAAGTTTCTTTCTTTCGCCGTTTGACTTTCGTTGTTTCTTTCGAGTTGATTCTTTTTGCAAACCGGAGTTCTTAAGTTGAACTTTCTGGTTGGATTTTTCATTCGAGTTTTACCTGTGCATTAGATGAGTGCTGATTGTATGCTTGTTTGTTTGCGATAGAGTACCCGGAGTGTGCCGCTTGTTACTTCGACTCGTTAGGTTTTGCGGATCATCAGCAAGGCAAGTAACACTTTGATCATACCCCGTTCATACCCAGTTTTATTGCATTAGATCTATTCCCTCAAACATTGCATGATTAGGATCTAAATAAACTGTGGGTATTGGGAGGTAGTTGAGGTAGTACCTATTACCTGTTTTATTTTATCAAACCCTTGGGAGTTACTTCTACGTTGCTATTATATTGCCATGCTATGCTCGTAGACGTGGATTGGTTTTGAGTGATATCCATGACAGATGTGAGATGTTAATTAATGGTTCAACTTAAGGTGGCAACTAAAACTCACATCTGGGTGGATTGAGGCACCTGGAGAACCCAGTGTTGTCTGTATGTATAAGGTCCGCCACCCAGGCTCAAAGGGATCATAAGATTATTCATGCTGGAAACTTCCGTGTGCAGCCACAAGCTATTATGGGCTCTAGCATAGCTGAGTAGGTTACAGGATCTCTTGAAGAGGTGGACTAGCAGATGTAGGGGAAAGTAGGTGTACCGGTCCATCCAGAGTAGAGAGTGACTGTTTCTGAAAGACTGTGTCTCGGTCATCCGTTTCTCAAACATCATGCAGTGCGAGAATCAAGCGGAGGCGATCGAGTCTTGTGGGGAAAAGTGCACAAACCTCTGCGGAGTGTACAAACTGATCATGATTAGCCGTGTCCCCGGTTATGGACAACTTGAGTATCTAGTATCTGGATTATCATTTGAATCTCATCACCGTGATACTTATAATTAATTTTGTTGGGTTAATGATGTTACTTAATTGGGATTGAGTTGGAGGTACCTTCTCAATGTTTCAACCACCATGATAGTTAAATAAAATTTATTCCTTTGCAGTAGGATAAAATTGGCTTTTCGCAAAACTGTAACCATAGAGCTTTCCACCAGCCATATATGCATATAGTATAGCATTATTATTGTTCATTGTTCTCTGTGTGTTACATTGCCAGCATATTCTATGTGCTGACCCGTTTTCGGGCTGCAACGTTTCATGTTGCAGACTTTTCAGACGACGAGTAAGGTGCCTTAGGTCGTGGTCTTATACTCAGTGATGCCGCTGGAGTGATGGACTCACTTATCTTCCAAGTCTTCCGCTGTTATCGTTATTAGATGGCCTTAAGCCATGTTATTTATACTTAATCTCTTTGGAGATTTTCGATGTAATAAGTGTGTGATTGCTACTCTGTTATAAATCCTCCATTTGTACTGTGCGTGTCAGCATTACTGATCCAGGGATGACACTGGTGCACAGCAGCACAGGCCATTTGAGGTCTGGTCGCTACATAGAGCATATTTATGATCACCCAGTTATGTTATGACGTTTGATAGCACACAAGGTATTCCTCCGGTATTTGGGAGTTGCATAATCTCATAGTTGAAGGAATATCTATTTGACATTAAGAAAGCAATAGCAATAAACTGAACAATCAATATGCTAAGCTAATGGATGGGTCTTTTCCATCACATCATTCTCCTAATGATATGATCCCGTTATCAAATGACAACACATGTTTATGGTTAGGAAACCTTAACCATCTTTGATCAACGAGCTAGTCTAGTAGAGGCTTACTAGGGACACAGTATGTGTTTATGTATTCACACATGTATTTTAGTTTCTGATCAATACAATTCCAGCATAAATAATAAACCTTTATCATGAATAAGGAAATATAAAATAACAACTTTATTATTGCCTCTAGGGCATATTTCCTTCAGTCTCCCACTTGCACTAGAGTCAATAATCTAGTTCACATCGCCATGTGACTAACATCCAAAGAGTTTACTAGAGTCAATAATCTAGTTCACATCGCCATATGATTAATACCCATAATTCACATCGCCATGTTAATAACACCTAAATAGTTCACTAGATTCAATAGTATAGTTCACCTCGCCATGTGATTAATACCCAAAGAGTACTAAGGTGTGATCATGTTTTGCTTGTGAGAGAGTTTTAGTCAACAGGCCTGCAACATTCAGATCTGTGTTTACTTTGCAAATTTCTATGTATACAATGCTCTGCATGGAGCTACTCTAGCTAATTGCTCCCACATTCAATACGTATCCAGATTGAGACTCGAAGTCATATGGATCAGTATCAAAGCTTGCATTGACGTAACCCTTTACGACGTACTCTTTATCACCTCCATAACCGAGAAACAGTTTCTTGGTCCTCTTTAAGGCACCTTAGGATAATTTTGAGTGATGTCCAGTGATCAACTCCTGGATCACTATTGTATCCTCCCTGCCACTTATGGCAAGGCACAGATCAGGTCTGGTACACAGCATCGCATACATGATAGAACCTATGGCTGAGGCATAGGGAATGACTTTCATTTTCTCTATATCTTCTGCAACGGTCTGGCTTTGAGTCTGACTCAATTTCACACCTTGTAACACAGGCAAGAACCCTTTCTTTGACTGATCCATTTTGAACTTCTTCAAAACTTTATCAAGGTATGTGCTGTGTGAAAGTCCTATTAAGCATCTTGATCTATCCCTATAGATCTTGATGCCTAATATATAGGCCGCTTCACCGTGGTCTTTCATTGAAAAAATCTTATTCAAGTATCCTTCTAAGCTATCCAGAAATTATATATCATTTCCAATCAATAATATGTCATCCACATATAATATCAGAAATGCTACAGAGCTCCCACTCACTTTGTTGTAAATACAGGCTTCACCATAAGTCTGTAAAACTATATGCTTTGATCACCTCATCAAAGCGTCTATTCCAACTCCGAGATGCTTGGACCAGTCCATAGATGGATCGCTGGAGCTTGCACACTTTGTTAGCACCTTTAGGATTGACAAAACCTTTTGGTTGCATCATATACAACTCTTTTTTAAGGAATCTATTAAGGAATGCAGTTTTGATGTCCATTTGCCAGATTTCATAATTATAGAATGCGGCAATTGCTAACATGATTCGGACTGACTTAAGCATTGCTACGGGTGAGAAGGTCTCATCGTAGTCAACCCCTTGAACTTGTCGAACACCTTTCGTGACAAGTTGAGCTTTGTAGATGGTGACATTACTATCAGTGTCTGTCTTCTTCTTGAAGATCAATTTATTCGCAATGGCTTGCCGATCATCGGGCAAGTCCACCAAATCCACACTTTGTTTTCATACATGGATTCTATCTCAGATTTCATGCCCTCAAGCCATTTATCGGAATCTGGGCTCATCATAGCTTCTTCATAGTTTGTAGGTTCGCCGTGGTCTATTAACATGACTTCCAGGACATGATTACCATACCACTCTGGTGCGGAACGAGCTCTGTTCGACCTACGAGGTCCAGTAGTTACTTGATCTGAAGTTTCATGATCATCATCATTAGCTTCCTCTCTAGTTGGTGTAGGCATCACGGGAACGGATTTCTCTGATGTGCTACTTTCCAAATTGAGAGAAGGTACAATTACCTCATCAAGTTCTACTTTCCTCCAACTCACTTCTTTCAAGAGAAACTCCTTCTCTAGAAATGTTCCATTCTTGCCAACAAAGATTTTGCCTTCGGATCTGTGGTAGAAGGTGTACCCAATTCTTTCCTTAGGGTATCCTATGAAGACGCACTTCTTCGATTTGGGTTCGAGCTTATCAGGCTGAAGCCTTTTGATATAAGTGTCCAACCCCAAACTTTAAGAAATGGCAGCTTAGGTTTCTTGCCAAACCATAGTTCATACGATGTCGTCTCAACGGATTTAGACGGTGCCCTATTTAACGTGAATGCGGTTGTCTCCAATGCATAACCCCAAAACGATAGTGGTAAATCGGTAAGAGGCATCATAGATCGCACCATATCTAATAAAGTACGGTTACGACGTTCGGACACACCATTACGCTGTGGTGTTCCAGGTGGCGTGAGTTGTGAAACAATTCCACCTTGTTTTGAATGAGGTCCAAACTCATAGCTCAAATATTCGCCTCTGCGATCAGATCGTAGAAACTTTATTTTCTTGTTACGATGATTCTCCACTTCACTCTGAAATTCTTTGAATTTTTCAAATGTTTCAGACTTGTGTTTCATCAAGTAGATATACCCATACCTTCTTAAATCATTTGTGAAGGTCAGAAAATAACGATACCCTCCGCGTGCCTCAACACTCATCGGACCGCATACATTGGTATGTATTATTTCCAATAAGTCATTAGCTCGCTCCATTTTTTGGAGAACGGACTTGTAGTCATCTTGCCCATGAGGCATGGTTCGCAAGTATCAAATGATTCATAATCAAGTGATTCCAAAAGTCCATCCATATGGAGTTTCTTCATGCGCTTTACACCAATATGACCTAACCAGCAGTGCCACAAATATGTTGCACTATCATTATCAACTTTGCATCTTTTGGCATCAATATTATGAATATGTGTATCACTACGATTGAGATTCAATAAACCATTCACAGTGGGTGAATCACCACAAAAGGTTTTATTCATGTAAACAGAACAACAATTATTCTCTGACTTAAATGAATAACCGTATTGCAATAAACATGATCTAATCATATTCATGCTCAATGAAAACACCAAATAACATTTATCTAGGTTCAACACTAATCCCGAAGGTAGAGAGTGTGTGATGGTGATCGTATCAAGCTTGGAATCACTTCCAACACACATCGTCACCTCGTCCCTAACAGGTCTCTGTTTATTCTGCAACTCCTGTTTCGAGTTACTAATCTTAGCAACTGAACTGCTTTCAAATACCGAGGGGTTACTACGAACACTTGTAAAGTACATATCAATAACATGTATATCAAATATACCTTTGTTCACTTTGCCATCCTTCTTATCTACCAAGTATTTGGGGCAGTTCCGCTTCCGGTGACCATTCTCTTTGCAGTAGAATCACTTAGTTTCAGGCTTAGGTCCAGCTTTGGGCTTCTTCACGGGAGTCGCAACTTGCTTCCCATTCTTCTTGAAGTTCCCTTTCTTTCCCTTTCCCTTTTTCCTGAAACTAGTGGTCTTATTAACCATCAACACTTGATGCTCTTTCTTGATTTCTACCTCCATCGATTTCAGCATCGCGAAGAGATCAAGAATCATTTTTGTCATCCCTTGCATATTATAGTTGATCACGAAGTTCTAGTAGCTTGGTGATCGTGACTAGAGAACTCTGTCAATCACTATCTTATCTGGAAGATTAAATCCCACTTGATTCAAGCGATTGTAGTACTCAGACATTCTGAGTACATGCTCACTGGCTGAGCTATTCTCCTCCATCTTGTAGGCAAAGTACTTGTAAGAGGTCTCATACCTCTCGACACGAGTATGAGTCTAAAATACCAATTTCAGCTCTTGGAACATCTCATATGCTCTGTGGCGTTCAAAACGTTTTTGAAGTCCAGGTTCTAAGCAGTAAAGCATGGTGCACTAAACTATTAAGTAGTCATCATATCAAGCTTGCCAAACGTTCATAACATTTGCATCTGCTCCTGCAATAGGTCTGTCACCTAGCGGTGCATCAAGACATAATTGTTCTGTGCAGCAATGAGGATAATCCTCACATCATGGACCCAGTCCGCATCATTGCTACTATCATCTTTCAACTTAGTTTTCTCTATGAACATATCAAAATAGGGGAGCTATATTGCGAGCTATTGATCCACAACCTAGATATGCAAAAACTATTAAGACTAAGTTCATGATAAATTTAAGTTCAATTAATCAAATTACTAATAAACTTCCACTTATATAAACATCCCTCAAGTTATCTAAGTGATACATGATCTAAATCAACTAACCCATGTCTGATCAACACATGAGATGGGGTAGTCATGAATGGTGAACATCTCTATGTTGATCATATCTACTATATGACTCATGTTCGACCTTTCGGTCTCCAGTGTTACGAGACCATGTCTGTACATGCTAGGCTCATCAAGTTTAACCCAAGTGTTCTACATGTACAAAACTGTCTTACACCCGTTGTATGTGAACGTAGAGTCTATCACACCCAATCATCATGTGGTGCTTCGAAACGACACACTTTGCCAACGGTGCATACTCGAGGAGAACACTTTTATCTTGAAATTAGGTGAAGGGATCATCTTATAATGCTACCGCCGTTCTAACCAAATTAGATGCAGAAAGGATAAACATCACATGCAATCAAAATATGTGACATGATATGGCCATCATCAATTTGTGCTTTTGATCTCCATCTCCAAAGCATTGTCATGATCTCAATCGTCACCGGCTCGACACCTTGATCTCCATCGTAGCGTCGTTGCATCGAGGTCGTCACGCCAACTATTGCTTCTACAACTATCGCTAACACATAGTGATAAAGTAAAGCAATTACATGGCGCTTGCACTTCATACAATAGAGAGACAACCCTGAGGCTCCTGCCGGTTGTCGATATTACAAAACATGATCATCTCGTAGATCAACATATATCACATCATATCTTGACCATATCACATCACAACATGCCCTACAAAAACAAGTTAGACGTCCTCTACTTTGTTGTTGCAAGTTTTACATGGCTGCTACGGGCTTCTAGCAAGAACCGTTCTTAACTACGCAAAAACCACAACGGTGATTCGTCAAGTTTGTTGTTTTAACCTTCTTCAAGGACTGGCCTAGTCAAATTTGATTCAACAAAAGTAGGAGAAACATAGACCCGCCAACCACCTTTTATGCAAAACTAGTTGCATGTCACTCAGTGGAACCGGCCTCATGTGCGTGAACATGTAAGGTTGGTCCGGCCCGCTTCATCCCACAATACCTCTGAATCAAAATAAGACGCTGGTGGTAAGCAGTATGAGTATCACCGCCCACAACTCTTTGTGCTCTATTCGTGCATATCATCTACGCATAGACCTGGCTTGGATGCCACTGTTGCAAAATGTTGCATGGAAAACAAAAAAAATACGCACACGCAAGATCTATCCATGGAGATGCATGCCAACAAGAGGGGAGAGTGTGTCTACGTACCCTCGTAGACTGTAAGTCGAAGCGTTTGACAACCTGGTTGATTTTGTCGAACTTCTTCGCGTTCCAACTGATCGAGTACTGAACGAACGGCACCTCCACGTTCAGCACACGTTCAGCTCGATGACGTCCTCCGCCTTCTTGATCCAGCAAGACGACGAGGTAGTGGATGAGTTTTGGCAGCACGACAGTGTGGTGACGATGATGGTGAAGCTATCTGCGGAGGGCTTCGCCTAAGCACTACGAAAATATGACCGGGGTATAAACGGTGGAGGGGCGCCGCACATGGCTAACCAATTGTTCTGGGTGTGCTAGGCGTCCCCCTCCCACATATATATATAGGTGGGAGGGAGAGGGGAGAGGCCAAGGGGCACCCCAAGTAGGTCTGAATCCTACTTGGGCTCCTGCCCTAGCCCCCCCTTCCTTCTTTTGGCACCAAGGGGAAGGAAGGAGGAGGTGGTGCCTCCCCCCTTTCCTTTCTCCCACGAGGAGGCAAAGGCAGGAGGAGGTGGCGCCCCCTCCTTTCCTTCTTCTAGGGCCGGCGGCCAGGGAGAGGGCGCACCAGCCCCTCTGTGGGCTGGTGTGTGCCTCTCCTTGTCCCATTAGGCCCATAGACCTCCCGGGGCCTCCCGGAACCCCTTCCGGTGATCCGATGACTACCCGGTGCACTCTGAAACCATTCTGATGTCTGAATACCATTGTCCTATATATCAATCTTTACCTCTCGACCATTTCGGGACTCCTCGTCATGTCCATGATGTCATCCAGGACTCCGAACAACATTCAGTCACCAAACCATATAACTCATATAATAATATATCGTCAACGAACGTTAAGCGTGCGGACCCTACGGGTTCGAGAACTATCTAGACATGACAGAGACACCTCTCTGGTCAATAACCAATAGCGGAACCTGGATGCCCAGATTGGCTCCTACATACTCTATTAAGATCTTTATCGGTCGAACCGTTATCACAACATACGTAATTCCCTTTATCCATCGGTATGTTATTTGCCCGAGATTCGATCGTCGGTATCTTCATATAGTTCAATCTCGTTACCAGCAAGTCTCTTTACTCGTTTTGTAATACATCATCTTGCAACTAAATCATTAGTCACTTTGCTTGCAAGGCTTCTTATGATGTGTATTACCGAGAGGGCCCAGAGATACCTCTCCGATACTCGGAGTGACAAATCCTAATCTTGATCTATGCCAACTCAACAAACACCTTTGGAGATACCTATAAAGCATCTTTATGATCACCCAGTTACGTTGTGACGTTTGATAGCACACAAGGTGTTCCTCCGGTATTTGGGAGTTGCATAATCTCAGAGTCGAAGGAATATCTATTTGATATTAAGAAAGCAATAGCAATAAACTGAACAATCAATATGCTAAGCTAATGGATGGGTTTTATCCAACACATCATTCTCCAAATGATTGGAGCCCATTATCAAATGACAACACATGTCTATTGTTAGGAAACCTTAACCATCTTTGATCAACGAGCTAGTCTAGTAGAGGCTTACTAGGGACACGGTATTTGTTTATGTATTCACACATGTATTTAACTTTCATATCAATACAATTCTCGCATAACTAATAAACCTTTATCATGAATAAGGAATTATAAAATAAAAACTTTATTATTGCCTCTAGGGCATATTTCCTTCAAGATATACATCAAGAATGTATTTACCCTCAAATGGGGAATATTCAATTTTAGTTTAGGATCATGGTCATGATCTCGTACCTGAGGTGGTGGTGCAACCCTACCATTGCGATCATATGCAAGTGGATGACCTGGTGGTGGTGCTGGTAGTTGCATGTAGTGAAGATCCTCATAATCTCCCTCGTAATCGTCGTCCTTCTCCTCGGCAGTAGCAGTAGGAGCCATAGAAGCAGCAGTAGCAGCGACACCAAAATTTTGGTCTTCCTCAAGAGGAACACGCTTCACACGATGGAGTACACTATCGTGAAATGGAGGTGGTTGTTGTTGTAACGGTGCAGCAGAGGCAGCAGGTGGTGGTAGAGCGCGAGCACTTCAATGAACTTGGCATCCAACTTGGTGTCAATTGTCTTCTCAATGTCATCTATCCTCTCTAGTGCCTTGCCAAAGCTTCTCATCACGTCTTGCAATTGTTCGCCTAACATTTCCTGAAATTTATCATGTAACGCCTTGTTCGTCATGTTCTCCCAGTCACTCCCGTCGGCTTGTGATCCTGTCATGGTTAGCAGCAATACAAACACACAAGAATATGGCCTAGAACAATAACAAAATCACGGCGCTGCATGTAAACAAGGGGGAGCACACTCAGAATCTTTTTTCTCCTTTTTTCAACCTTTTTCACTTTTTTGCTCTCTTTTTGTTGCTCCGCAACAAAAAAATTCAAAAAAGTTTACAAATGTTCTAAAAACTGCCTAGCCAGAATTTTCCAGACTTAGATTTTTTTTAGTTTGGAACTATTTTTCTTCTACGGATGGCACGGAACTTGGGGAGTCCAACTTGGTCACGACACGTACTAGGGAATGATTTGGAAATCAAAAACAAAGAAGCGGATAGTGGACTCAGACTAGGATTGGTGGCGGAGATGAATCTGGTGGAACTCGGACTAGCGGCGGATATATGTAGGGCCGGTGGAACACGGATTGGTCGAATCTGTGATGGAGGTGGACTCGGATTGGCATGTTGGTGGTGAACATGTGTTGGAGTATATGGACTCGGATTGTCGACGGAGATGTGGTGGTGGTATATGGACTCGGATTGGCGACGGAATGTAGTGGTGGTATATGGCAGTAGCGATGAAGATGGTGCGGCGGCGGCATGACAAACTGTGAACAGAACTCGGAACTCTAAAGGACTATACACTAAGACCAGCAACTCGACACGGCGATGCAACCACAAACTCAACAAAGCAAAACACTAAAAAGATTATGCAAAAGGCTCAGATTCGTTCGGATATGATGAACTAACCCTAATAATTTTTTCGCTTTTTTGTGGACTATATGTATGATCTAAACTACGAAAAATGGTAAAATCTCACCGAGCAACCTGGAAATCTGATACTGCTGGGAAACGTTGCATGGAAAACAAAAACAAAATTATGCACACGCAAGATCTATCAAGGAGATGCATAGCAACAACAGGGGGGTAATGTGTCTACGTACCCTCGTAGACCATAAGCGGAAGCGTTTCACAACGCGGTTGATGTAGTCGAACTTTCTTCGTGCTCCAACCGATCTAGTACCGAACGCACGGCACCTCCGTGTTCTGCACACGTTCAGCTCGGTGACGTCCTCCACCTTGTTGATCCATCAAGACGGCGTGGTAGTGGATGAGTTCCAGCAGCACGACGGCGTGGTGACGGTGATGCTGAAGTGATCTCTGCAGGGCTTCGCCTAAGCACTACGAAAATATGACCGGGGTGTAAACGATGGAGGGGGCGCCGCACATGGCTAAGCAATTGTCTGTTAACTGGGCGCCCCCCTCCCATATATATATAGGTGGGACAGAGGGGGAGTTGCCAAAGGGGGCGCCCAAGTAGGACGAATCCTACTTGGGGTCTCTCCCAAGCCGCGCCCCCTGCCTTATATAGGTGCGGGGGAAAGGTAGGGGAGGATGTTTCCTTTCTCCCTTGAGAGGGAAAGGCCGGAGGGGCTAGCCCTCCCCCTTTCCTTCCCTAGGGCTGGTCGGCCAGGGAGAGAGGATTTGTCCTTCCCTTGGCCCATTAAGCCCATATCTCCTACCAGGGGTGTCCGGAACCCCTTCCGGTGACCTGATAAGTACCCGGTACCCTCCAAAACACTTCCGCTGTCCGAATACCATTGTCCTATATATCAATCTTTACCTCTCGACCATTTTGAGACTCCTTGTCATGTCCATGATCTCATCCGGGACTCCGAACAACATACGGTCACCAAATCATATAACACTATATCGTCAACGAACGTTAAGCGTGTGGACCCTACGGGTTCGAGAACTATGTAGACATGACCGAGACACCTCTCCGGTCAATAACCAATAGCGGAACCTGGATACCTATATTGGCTCCTACATATTCTACGAAGATCTTTACTGGTCAAACCGTTATGACAACATACGTAATTCCCTTTGTCCATCAGTATGTTACTTGCCCGACATTCGATCGTTGGTATCTTCATACCTAGTTCAATCTCGTTACTGGCAAGTCTCTTTACTCGTTCTGTAATACATCATTGTGCAACTAACTCATTAGTCACTTTGCATGCAAGGCTTCTTATGATGTGTATTACCCAGAGGGCCCAGAGGTACCTCTCCGATACTCGTAGTGACAAATCCTAATCTCGATCTATGCCAACTCAACAAACACCTTTGGAGATACCTGTAGAGCATCTCTATGATCACCCAGTTATGTTGTGACGTTTCATAGCACACAAGGTATTCCTTCAGTATCCGGGAGTTGCATAATCTCATAGTCGAAGGAATATGTATTTGACATGAAGAAAGCAATAGCAATAAACTGAATGATCAATATGCTAAGCTAACGGATGGGTCTTGTCCATCACATCATTCTCCTAATGATGTGATCCTGCTATAAAATGACAACACATGTCTATGGTTAGGAAACCTTAACCATCGTTGATCAACGAGCTAGTCTAGTAGAGGCTCAATAGGGACACAGTATTTGTTTATGTATCCACACACATATTTAAGTTTCCGGTCAATACAATTCTAGCATGAATAATAAACCTTTATCGTGATTTAGGAAATATAATAATAACCATTTTATGCCTCTAGGGCATATTTCCATCAGCCTCCCACTTGCACTAGAGTCACTAATCTAGTTCACATCGCCATGTGATTAACACCCATAGTTCACATCACCATGTGACCAATACCCAAAGAGTTTACTGGAGTCAATAATCTAGTTCACATTGCCATGTGATTAACACCCAAAGAGTACTAAGGTGTGATCATGTTTTGCTTGTGAGAGAAGTTTAGTCAACGGGTCTGTCACATTTAGATCCGTATGTATTTTGCAAATTTCTATGTCTACAATCTCTACATGGAGCTACTCTAGCTAATTGCTCCCACTATCAATATGTATCCAGATTGAGACTCAGAGTCATGTGAATCGGTGTTAAAGCTTGCATCGACGTAACTCTTTACGACGAACTCTTTATCACCTCCATAACCGAGAAATATTTCCTTAGTCCTCTTAGGTAAATACGGATAATTTTGACCGATGTTTAGTGATCTACTCCTGGATCACCATTGTACCCCCTTGCCAAACTCATTGGCAAGGTACACAATAGGTCTGGTACATAGCATGGCATACTTTATAGAACCTATGGCTGAGGCATAGGGAATGACTTTCATTCTCTCTCTATCTTCTGTAGTGGTCGGGTTTTGAGTCTTACTCAACTTCACACCTTACAATGCAGGCTAGAACTCCTTCTTTGACTGATCCATTTTGAACTCCTTCAAAATCTTGTCAAGGTATGCACTCATTGAAAATCTTATCAAGCGTCTTGGTCTATCTCTATAGATCTTGATGCCTAATATGTAAGCAGCTTCACCGAGGCCTTTCATTAAAAAAATTATTATTCAAGTATCCTTTTATGATATCCAGAAATTCTATATCATTTCCAATTAGTAATATGTCATCCACATATAATAGCAGAAATGCTACGGATCTCCCACTCACTTTCTTGTAAATACAGGCTTCACCATAAGTCTGTATAAAACCATATGCTTTGATCACATCATCAAAGCGTATATTCCAACTCTGAGATGCTTGCACCAGTCCATAGATGGATTGCTGGAGCTTGCACACTTTGTTAGCACCTTTAGGATCGACAAAACCTTCTGGTTGCATCATATACAACTCATCTTTAAGAAATCCATTTAGGAACGTAATTTTGACGTCCATTTGCCAGATTTCATAATTATAAAATGCAGCAATTTCTAACATGATTCGGACTGACTTAAGCATCGCTACGGATGAGAAAGTGTCATCATAGTCAAGCCCTTCAACTTTTGAAAACCTTTTGCGACAAGTCGAGCTTTGTAGATGGTGACATTACCATCAGCGTTTGTCTTCTTCTTGAAGATCCATTTATTCTCAATGGCTTTCCGATCATCGAGCAAGTCCACCAAAGTCTACACTCTGTTCTCATACATGGATCCTATCTTAGATTTCATGGCCTCAAGCCATTTATCGGAATCTGGGCTCATCATAGCTTCTTCATAGTTCGTAGGTTTGCCTTGGTCTAGTAACATGACTTCCAGAATAGGATTACCGTATCATTCTAGTGCGGATCATGCTCGGGTTAACCTACGAGGTTCGGTGGTAACTTGATCTGAAGTTTCATGATCATCGTCATTAGCTTCCTCTCTAGTTGGTGTAGGCATCACGGGAACGGTTTTCTACGATGAGCTACTTTCCAATTCGAGAGAAGGTACAATTACCTCATCAAGTTCTACTTTCCTACCACTCAATTCTTTTGAGAGAAACTCCTTCTCTAGAAAGGTTCCATTCTTGGCAGCAAAAGATCTTGCCTTCGGATCTGTGGTAGAAGGTGTACCCAATTGTTTCCTTAGGGCATCCAATGAAGACACACTTCTCAGATTTGGGTTCGAGCTTATCAGGCTGAAGCCTTTTGACATAAGTGTCGCAACCCCAAACATTAAGAAATGACAGCTTAGGTTTCTTGCCAAACCATAGTTCATATGGTGTCGTCTCAACAGATTTAGACGGTGCCCTTTTTATCGTGAATGCGGCTGTCTCTAATGCATAACCCCAAAATGATAGTGGTAAATAGGTAAGAGACATCATAGATCGCACCATATCTAATAAAGTACGGTTACGACGTTCAGACACACCATTACGCTATGGTGTTCTAGGTGGCACGAGTTGTGAAACAATTCCACATTGTTTTCAGTGAAGGCCAAATTCATAACTCAAATATTCGCCTCCGCGATTAGATTGTAGGAACTTCATTTTCTTGTTATGATGATTCTCCACTTCACTCTGACATTCTTTAAACTTTTCAAATGTTTCAAACTTGTGCTTCATCAAGTAGATATACCCGTGTCTACTCAAATCATCTGTGAAGGTGGGAAAATTACGATACCCGCCGCGTGCCTCAATACTCATCGGACCGCATACATCGGTATGTATTATTTCCAATAAGTCATTAGCTCACTCCATTGTTCCGGAGAACAGAGTTTTAGTCATCTTTCCCATGAGGCACGGTTTGCAAGTATCAAATGATTCATAATCAAGTGATTCCAAGAGTCCATCCGCATGGAGTTTCTTCATGCGCTTTACACCAATATGACCTAAACGGCGGTGCCACAAATATGTTGCACCATCATTATCAATTTTGCATCTTTTGGCATCAATATTATGAATATGTGTATCACTACAATCGACATTCAATAAACCATTCACCTTGGGAGTATGACCACAGAAGGTTTTATTCATGTAAAAAGAACAAAAAATATTCTCTGACTTAAATGATTAGTCCTATTGCAATAAACATGATCTAATCATATTAATGCTCAACGCAAGACACCAAATAACATTTATTTAGGTTCAACACTAATCCCGAAGGTAGTGGGAGTGTGCGATGGTGATCGTATCTGTCGGATGTGGGGTTCCGGCAAAACCCTTAAGGTTCAAACTCTGGGGTGCGCATGAAGTTCTTTCCCTCCTACCGATCTACGCCCTAGCTCGCTAAGATCTCGCGGACGAACTTGACGAACTCACAACACGGAAAGACACGAGATTTATATTGGTTCGGGCCACCGTTGTGGTGTAATACCCCACTCCAGTGTGTGGTGGTGGATTGCCTCTTGGGCTGATGAAGAACAGTACAAGGGGAAGAACAGCCTCCTGAGGTTGAGGTGTTCTTGTGCTCTGTGGACTTATGGATGAGGACTCGATCCCCTCCCCCCTCTGTGGTGGCTAGCTCTACTTATATAAGCACTGGTCCTCTCCCCAAATATTGAGCGGGAAGGGAGCCAACAACGGCGGGCAAATTTGAAAGGGGACAGCTAGTACCAGCTATCCTGACAAAAGCGGTCTTCGCCTGCAAAAGGCTCTGGTGGTGACGCCGTCTTGGGCTCCACGGTGACCTCCGTCTTGCCGTCCTGCTGGTCTTGGTCTCGTTGCACCGATACGGAAACCTTTGCATGATGCCTCGGTACTCCGCGCCCGCGCCTGCCTCCTTAGCACCAAAGAGGAAACAAGGACGCTGCACGCGCTGGCACCTGCCTGGCGCCCGCCTGGTGCCGGTCATCATGGCTCACGTCACGAGAGCCTCGTGAGGTTTGACCCGCCTTGATATCTCCGCTCCTCGCGAGGTAGCCTAGTGAGGCCGCTCCCGAGGAGGTCTTGCGCCATCCGCCTCGCGAGGCTTGGCCCCTCGCGAGGGTCTTGAATGCCTTGTTGATGAAGATGGGTCGTACAGGCCCGCTAGCATAGCCACGCCGTGGGCCGTAGGCAGGCAAGTCTGGGGACCCCCATTCCCAGAACGCCGACAGTAGCCCCCGGGCCCAAGGTGCGCTCGGGCTTGGCTTCGCGGCGAAGCCAAGGGTCAAGTACGGAGCGTCGCGGGCCCCCAAAGCCTGCGGCCTCGGTCGACGCGTGGCGGTTGATTGGGCGTGGGCGTCTCCACTTCCCCACGTCGCCTCGGTAACTGCACGACTTGACAAGTCCCTGTGACATGCAAGGAAAACCATCATTACCTGTGATCATGGGGGGCGCCGGTTGGCCTTCTTCCGCTATAAATGGGAAGGGGGCATCTCTTCCTTGCTCGCTTGCTTCTTCTTCCTCGCTGCATTGCTAACAGTGCCACCAATGGCGCTACGAAGGAAGTTCTCTGCCGCCGAGAAGGGGAAGGCCCCTCGCGAGGGACCCGGCTCCCCGGAGCCCAAGCGCGGACGCGGCCGTCCGCGCAAGCACGTCACGACCCCCGCCGCGGCCCATCGTTGTGGCGGCGCCGCGGCACGCCGAGGGGGTCGTCCCAGCCATGGCGGCCAGTTGATGAAGGGAGGCGTGCCATGGTGGCGCGGCCTCCCCGTCCGCGCTTCCATTCGGCGGAAGTGTCACCGGAGTTCGTCGTCTGGTCGGAGAACCCGGCCGGCAACTGGCTCCAGCTTACGCGCTTCTTTGTCGATGAACTGCCGGCCTCTGGTCCAGGCGGGCTCTGGTTGCAGGCGGATGGTTGCTGCAGTAAGGCCTCTTGGGTTGCGGTCGAGACTTTCGCCGCGGGCAACATAGCCTGGCCCGCGGCTGGCAGACGTTCGCCCGTGCACGTGGCCTGGGTAGGCGGTGCACCCTCCACTTCAAGTACGATGGTGGATCGACCCTCTATGTGAGGGTGTTTGGGGAAGATGGTCGCCGCGCCGAGTGCTGCCCCGAGGCGAACAACGATGAGGAGGTGCTCGGCCTTGGTGACGGTCGTGACGAGGATGAGGGCGAGCCTGCCCTCGGCGGCGACCGTGCCTCGTCCAGCTACGACGGCTCTTCCTCCGGCGACAGCTCCAGCAGTGGTGGCTACGACCAGCCGCCGCGCCCGCTTTGAGGGCGACAGCGGGTCATCTCGTCGCCGCACCTCCGTGAAGCACGAGGAAGGGTCTGGCTAGGCTCGGGGTGTCGCTAGGGGCCTGCCTCCGCGGGTTGCGGCAACGCCGCTTTTGTTTTGCTCTTTTTCCGCATCAAAAATGAAACCAGTATGGGCCCGGAGGGGCGTGTATCGAACTGTGGTTCCTTGGTTATTGCACTGTGCGTGTTGTTCCCGTGCCGTGTTGTTATTTTGCTCAAAGACAACTTAACCTGGTGCATTCAGGACGCCCTCTTCCTTACGAGGCGTTTGTTTCCTCGTTTCCATCTTGACCTGGTGGTCTGTGTTTGCTCGGGAACTGCAAAAATTCGTTAGGAGGTGCATTAGAAGATTTTCTGTCCACCCAAGCCTTGACCTGGCGCTTTGCATCGCGGTACCGGGGGGGCACGGACTAGGAGAGATGCGCCAGTTTTTGGGCTTGAACGAGGGTGGCTCGCGAGAAGGCAGAGAGGAGAAAAATGCTCGCGAGGGCACCTGCCTAGCCCCCTCGCGAGGTATGCGAGAGAGAGAACACGAGCGAACCAGAGCCGGAAAATGCGATAAGAGGCGAGGGAATCGAATCAGCAAGGAACACCAAAAGCAAACTCCGATTAAGGAAAAGCGAGCCAACTACGGAAAGCAAATGAAAAGCCGCGTCCGGCACCTAGTCTAGTCTTCAAGTCTTCTCACCAGCGCGGAGCTAAGTGCTGCCACTAGGCGTGGGCGGGAGCCCCAGGGCCTGAGGCTGGCGCTCCTGAGACTCCGGGGCATGTACAGCCCCACTCATTATTACGTGAGAGTGTCACGAGTGGCGATTCTTCACAGGCACCGGGCCTTCTTCACAGGCTCTGGGCCTTGCTTCATGGGTAGAACTTCCGGAGGTGCTGGATGTTCCAGGCATTCTGGATAGGTATCCCGTCCTGCGTCTCCAGGCGCGCGGCGCCAGGCCTGGAGACATGGACGACCCTGAACGGGCCCTCACACATGGGTGAAAGCTTGTGCAGCCCTTCCCTGGAGAGGACCCGCCTCAGGACGAGGTCGCCTACCTCGAGTGTCCTGGAGCGGATGTTGCGGCAGTGGTATCGCCGCAGCGCTTGCTGGTACCTTGCCGCCCTCAGTGCGGCTTCGCGATGTCGTTCCTCCCCCAGCACGAGGTCCACCCCCACATGGCGTCCTGCTGCGTTTCATCAAACGCCAAGACCCATGCGGAGCGATGCTTGACCTCGTGAGGGAGGACTGCTTCAGCTCCACAGACAAGGAAGAATGGGGTCTCGCCCGTTGGCTTGGTGGCGGTGGTGCGGATGGACCACAGCACGGACTGGAGCTCGTCGTACTAGCCCCTGCCACAGGCCTCGAGCTTCTTCTTGAAGGTCCTGGTCTTGAGGCCCCTCAGGACCTCTGCGTTGGCGCGTTCGGCCTGACCATTGCTCCTGGAGTGCGCCACCGAAGCGTAGCAGATCTGCGTTCCAAGGTTAGCACAGTAGGTTTTGAAGAGGTTACTAGTAAACTGTGAGCCATTATCTGTGATGATGCGGTTGGGGACCCCGAAGCGGCTCACGAGGCCCTTGATGAACTTGACAGCAGAGCCGGCTGGGATGGTGCGGACGGCTTCCACTTCCGCCCACTTGGTGAACTTGTCGATGGCGACGTAGAGGCAACGGTAGCCCCCGGGCGCTCGAGGGAACGGGCCCAGGATGTCCAGCCCCCAGACCGCGAACGGCCATGTGAGCGGAATGGTTTGGAGGCCCTGAGCCGGCTGATGAATTTGCTTGGCGTGGAACTAGCAGGCTTCACAGGACTTCACCAGCTCAGCTGCGTCGTTGAGCGCAGTGGGCCAGTAGAACCCACTACGGAATACTTTGTCGACGAGGGTCCGTGACGACGAGTGGTGCCCGCAGTCACCACCGTGTATGTCAGTTAGTAGCTCCTTCCCTTGGTCCCTGGAAATGCAGCGCAAAGAAACGTCGTTTGGCCGCTTCCTGTACAGCTCGCCATCCTGGATGTAGTACGCCGTGGCTTGCCGAACCACACGCTCTGCATCCTCCTCCTTTTTTGGCAGCGCCCCTTGCATCAGATACTCCTTGAATTCCTTGGTCCAGCATCCCTCCTGAGGTTCAAGCGCCAAGAGCAAGCGAGATCCTGAGGTCGGGCCACAGGCCGGGGCTCCTGAGACAGGAGGCTGTGGAAGCTCCTCCCGAGGTTGGGCTGTGCTTGAAAGTGGTGGTGTCGCCGATGGCTTGAAGAGCCGTTCCTCAAGGACACTGGGCTCTTGTGGCTGTCGCTTGGATGCTCTCCTAGCAATGTCGTCGGCTTCCTTGTTGGTGCCCCGGGGCACGTGCTACAGCTCCAAGCCCGTGAATTGCTTCTCCATCTTGCGCACCTCCGCGAGGTACGCCTCCATATTCTCGTCCTTTGGCTCGTATACTTTGTTGGAGAAGTTGACGAGGAGTTGTGAGTCGCCTCTAACGGTAAGGCGCTTCACCTCTAGAGCTGTCGCGGCCTTCAGGCCAGCTATGAGGCCTTCGTATTCTACGATGTTGTTGGAGACCTTCTCGCCATGCTGAAAGCAGAGTTGCACGGCGTAATAGAGCTTGTCCTGAGTGGGCGAGATTAGTACTGCTCCAGCCCCTGCGCCTTGGTGCGCGAAGGCGCCATCGAAGTACATGACCCACCCGTCCGGTGCCTCGCTTCCTGGCAAGGTGGATCGGTCTTCGCCTTCTTCAAGTGTCAGGGCATCCGTCCATTTTGCCACAAAATCAGCGAGCGCGGACCCCTTGACGACCCTGGTAGTGCTGAACTCCAACTGGAATGCTTGCAGCTCGATGTTCCACTCGGTGACCCTTCCAGACGAGTTGGGGCTCCTGAGCACCCTCTCCAATGGGTAGGCCGAGACGACCTTGATGGGGTAGCCCTGGAAGTAGTGCCGCAGCTTGTGCAAGGCCACCAAGAGCGCGAGCAGGAGTTTCTGAGGCATGGGGTATCGTGCCCTTGCGTCCCGCAACACCATGCTGACAAAATACACCGGGTGCTCGACAAGGGCTGGCGCATTGACGAGGCTCGGTCTTGCGGAGATTGGGGCATCTCCTGAGGTGGAGGGCCTCCTGAGGCCTGACTGCTTTCGGGAATCTCGGCGATGTTGTCTTGCCGAGCTTGGTCTTCTGGTGCTGAGGCTTTTGCGGCGCCTTCCTGGCCCTGCATTACTTCAGCTATAGCTTGGCGCGGCGCTACCTTGGCTTGGTACTCCTCCCGAACCGCCACCAGCGCTGCGCTGGCGGAGTACAGGGTGGCGGCAAGGTAGAGCACTAAGGGCTCGAGAGGTCGTGGTGCCACCATCACAGGAGGGCTGGTCAGGTATTTCTTGAGGTCTTGGAAGGCTCGGTCGGCCTCTGGTGTCCACTCGAACGGGCCCTTCTTCTTCATGAGCTTGAAGAAGGGTAAGGCGCGCTCTCCCAGCTTAGAGATGAAACGCCCCAACGCGGTCACTCGTCCCGCCAGCTTTTGCATCTCTCTGAGGGTCTGCGGCGGGCTCATGTCTTCGATGGCCTTGATCTTCTCTGGGTTTGCCTCGATCCCTCTGTGGGATACAAGGAATCCCAGCAGCTTGCCGGAAGGGACACCGAACACACACTTCTCCGGGTTAAGCCGCAAGTTCACCTGGCGCAGGCTCTTGAAAGTCTCTGCCAAGTCTTGAATCAAGGCTCTCGCCTCCCGAGACTTCACCACTATGTCGTCGACATAGGCCTCTGTGTTTCTCCTGAGCTGCCGCCCCAAGGCGATGTGCATCAGCCGCTGAAAGGTCGCGCCCGCGTTGCGCAGCCCGAAGGGCATGCAGGTGTAGCAGTACACCCCACACGGGGTCAGGAAGGCTGTCTTCTCTACGTCTTACACCGCCATCTTGATTTGGTGATACCCTGAGAATGCGTCCAGGAAGCACAGCAAGTCGCACTCGGTGGTGGAGTCAACGATCTGATCGATGCGTGGGAGCGGGAACGGATCTTGGGGGCAGGCCTTATTAAGGTTGGTGAAATCGACGCACATCCGTTCCTTCCCGCCTTTCTTCGGCACTACGACGGGGTTTGCCAGCCATGTGGGATACCGAACCTCGCGAATGGCACCCGTCGCCTCCAGCTTGCGGGTCTCCTGGATGATGAAGGCTTGCTTCTCCGTGGATTGCCGCCTCGCTCGTTGCTTGACAGGGCGCATGTTGGGGCACACCCTTAAGTGATGCTGAATCACCTCTCTTGGAACCCCTACCAGCTGATTGGGCTCCCATGCGAATATGTCCTTGTTTGCGCGCAAGAACCTCACCAGCGCCTCTTCTTGGACGGAATCGAGGCCGGCACCTATGGTAAAGTTGGCTCCTGAAGGTCCATCCTCATTGATTGGCACCTACTTGGTTTTCGCCTTGTCTTGGGTGAACAGCTGCTTCTTCTTGGTAGCCGCGGCCTCCTTGACTGCCGTTACGGCCTCCTTGGTGTCCCCCTTGATGGTGAGGGCGCCCTTGCTCCCAGGCATCTTCATGATGTTGTAGGCCGGGTGAGTCGCCGCCATGAACTGGGCGAGAGCTGGGTACCCGAGGATGGCATTGTACGGGAGGCCGATGCGGGCGATGTCGAAGTTGACCAGCTCAGTGCGGTAGTTGTCGTGCGTGCCGAAGGTGACTGGGAGGCAGATCTGTCCCAGAGAGTGGGCAGCGCCGCCACCAACTCCTGCGAAGGGCTTGCTGAGACTGAACCGCTCGAGCGGCACGTGAAGAAGGCTGAAGGCCTCCATGGAGAGCAAGTTGAGGCCGGCACCGCCGTCGATGAGGGTCTTGGTAACAGCCATGTTGTAGATGGTGGGTGTGCAGAGCATTGGGAGCATGCCCGAGCCGACGGTGGAGTCGGGATGGTCTTCTGAGCTGAAGGTGAGGTTGGCCTCTGTTGCAGCCCAAGCTGGCGGAGCCCCTGGGCGCTTGGAAGCGGCCCCAATCTGACGGAGGAACGGCTTGACGTGGCGATCTGAAGGCGGTGCTTGAGAGCCGCCCAGCAGGGCTGCGACTGCATGGTGCGCCGGCACCGCGTAGCGAGCAGTGAAGAGGTCGCGGAGTTCCCCCCAGGACGCCATCGTGGATCCAGGGAGGTTGAGCAGCCAGGCGCGTGGCTCGCCGGCGAGGGCCATGGGGAACCAGTTGGCCATGACCTTGTCGTCGCCCCCGGCCTCGAGGACGGCCTCCTCGTACACCAGTAGGAACAGCGACGGGTCCGTCGCACCGTCGTAGCGCGGCGGCATCTCCGGCCTGAACTTGGGTGGCCATCGCACCCGTCGCAGGGCGGGGGCCAGGGCTCGGAGCCCCCTGGCCCCGTCGTCAACACCGGCCGCATGAGCGGATGGCGGGGCACCCGCCATGGGGGCGAAGTGCGGTGGCGCGGGGCGTAGGCCGGTGGAGAGAAGCTACGGCGCACCCCTACCTGGCGCGCCAAATGTCAGATGTGGGGTTCCCGCAAAACCCTTAAGGGTTCGAACTCTGGGGTGCGCACGAAGTTCTTTCCCTCCTACCGATCTACGCCCTAGCTCGCTAAGATCTCGCGGACGAACTCGACGAACTCACAACACGGAAAGACACGAGATTTATACTAGTTCGGGCCACCATTGTGGTGTAATACCCTACTCCAGTGTGTGGTGGTGGATTGCCTCTTAGGCTGATGAAGAACAGTACAAGAGGAAGAACAGCCTCATGAGGTTGAGGTGTTCTTGTGCTCTGTGGACTTGTGGATGAGAACTCGATCCCCTCCCCCTCTGTGGTGCCTAGCTCTACTTATATAATCCCTGGTCCTCTCCCCAAATATTGAGTGGGAAGGGAGCCAACAACGGCGGGCAAATTTGAAAGGGGACAGCTAGTACAAGCTATCCTGACAAAAGTGGTCTTCGCCTGCAAAAGGCTCTGGTGGTGACGTCGTCTTGGGCTCCACAGTGACCTCCGTCTTGCCGTCTTGCTGGTCTTGGTCTCGTTGCACCAATATGGAAACCTTTGCCTGATGCCTCGGTACTCCGCGCCCGCGCCTGCCTCCTTAGCACCAAAGAGGAAACAAGGACGCTGCGCGCGCTGGCGCCCGCCTGGTGCCGGTCGTCATGGCTCACGTCACGACAGCCTCGTGAGGCTTGCCCCGCCTTGATATCTCCGCTCCTCGCGAGGTAGCCTAGTGAGGCCGCTCCCAAGGAGGTCTCGCGCCGTCTGCCTCGCGAGGCTTGGCCCCTCGCGAGGGTCTTGAATGCCTAGTTGATGAAGATGGGCCGTACAGGCCGGCTAGCATAGCCACGCCGTGGGCCGCAGGTAGGCAAGTCTGGGGACCCCCGTTCCCAGAATGCCGACAATATCAACCTTGGAATCACTTCCAACACACATCGTCACTTTGCCCTTAACTAGTCTCTATTCATTCTGCAACTCCTGTCTCGAGTTACTAATCTTAGCAACTGAACCGATATCAAATACCCAAGGGCTACTATGAACACTAGTAAGGTACACATCAATAACATGTATATCAAATATACCTTTGTTCACTTTGCCATCCTTCTATCCGCCAAGTATTTGGGGCAGCTCCACTTCCAATGACCATTTCCTTTGCATTAGAAGAACTTAGTTTCAGGCTTGGGTCCAGCTTTGGGCTTCTTCACGGGAGTGGCAACTTGCTTTCCATTCTCCTTGAAGTTCCCTCTCTTTCCCTTGCCTTTTTCTTGAAACTAGTGGTCTTGTTTAACCATCAACACTTGAAGCTCTTTCTTGATTTCTACCTTTGCCGATTTCAGCATCGCGAAGAGCTCGGGAATCGTTTTCGTCATCCTTTGCATATTATAGATCAACACAAAGTTCTAGTAGCTTGGTGGTAGTGACTAGAGAACTCTGTTAATCACTATCTTATCTGGAAGATTAACTCCCACTTTATTCAAGCGATTGTAGTACCCAGACGTTTTGAGCATATGCTCACTGGATGAGCTATTCTCCTCCATCTTGTAGGCAAAGTAATTGTCAGAGGTCTCATATGTGTCGACATGGGCATGAGTCTGAAATACCAATTTCAACTTTTGGAACATCTCATATGCTCCATGGCATTAAAAACGTTTTTGAAGTCCCTGTTCTAAGCCGTAAAGCATGGCGCACAAAACTATAAAGTAGTCATCATATCGAGCTTGCCAAACGTTCATAACGGTTGCATCTGCTC
Source organism: Triticum aestivum (assembly GCF_018294505.1). Taxonomy (NCBI): domain Eukaryota; kingdom Viridiplantae; phylum Streptophyta; class Magnoliopsida; order Poales; family Poaceae; genus Triticum; species Triticum aestivum. Next base: position 198,620,081 of record NC_057808.1, on the reverse strand, counting down.
CTGCAACACATCTGTCACCTAGCGATGCATCAAGGACATAATTCTTCTATGCAACAATGAGGATAATCCTTAGATCATGGACCGAGTCCGCATCATTGTTACTATCATCTTTCAACTTAGTTTTCTCTAGGAACATATCAAAAATATAGGGGAGATATATCATGAGCTATTGATCTACAACATAGATATGCAAACAGTATTAAGACTAAGTTCACGTTAAATTAAGTTCAATTAATCAAATTTTTAATGAACTCCCACTTAAATTAACATCCCTCAAGTTATCTAAGTGATACATGATCCAAATCAACTAACCCATGTCCAATCATCACGTGAGATGGAGTAGTCATCAATGGTGAACATCTCTACTATATGACTCATGTTTGACCTTTCGGTCTCCAGTGTTCTGAGACCATGTCAGTACATGCTAGGCTCGTCAAGTTTAACCCAAGTATTCTGCATGTACAAAATTATCTTACACCCATTGTATGTGAACGTAGAGTCTATCACACCCGATCATCACGTGGAGCTTCGAAACGACGAACTTTGGCAACGGTGCATACTCGGGGAGAACACTTTTATCTTTAAATTTAGTGAAGGGATAATCTTATAATGCTACCGCCATTTGACGGTGTCCTGGACTAGGGGGTACTCAACACGTCATCTCCCGACCAGCTCGATCGGGCCAAGGACCCCCATGGTGATTCACTAATGGGCCACTTTAGGCAGCCCATGCCGCATACAAGGAAGACTCCACAAGACTTGGTGATCAAGACAAGGACTCCTCTCCACCAACGTATTCGACTAGGAATCTTGTTATCCTAGGCCTCTGGTACATTATATAAGCCGGGGCCAGGCTAGTCGGTAGAGGATCATGACATTATTCATCATACCCTCAGGTTTTAGACCACAACATACGATCTCGAGGTAGATCAACTCTGTACTCATACACATCGAATATAATCAAGCAGGAGTAGGGTTTTACCTCTTAGAGAGGGCCCGAACCTGGGTAAACACCGTGTCCCTCGTCTCTTGTTACCCATCGATCCTAAGACACACAGCTTGGGACCCCCTACCCGAGATATGCCGGTTTTGACACCGACAATGGTGCTTTCATTGAGAGTTTCACTGTGAGATTGATGAGGTATCAATGGCCAGCCTGCAGATCAACTGCGACATTGGCATCTTCGTCGCCGACTCGACCGGTCACCTTGGCTCGACCGAGGACTGCGCTACACGTCAGATCATCATGTTCGGACGAGAGCGTTCATCAACATCAACTCTGAACTCTATCAAGATCATGGATGAATCATAAATGGAGCTCGGGGGCTCAACGTCAGTGTTGCCCTTTGTTAGAAGGGAGAGAGAGGTTTGGTGGAATAGTTCATTGTATTGGTTGAGCCTCGTGGGCATATATATAGGAGTACATGATCTACTTGGAGTACAAGACAAGCCAGAATACTTCCTAGTTTATCCTATGTTTCCTAATACAATCACGTTACTCAACCCCCCGCAGTCACAACGGTAGCGACGCAAACGGTGAAACTGGAGAAGAATCTGAAGGCAAGCCTACGGACACCCCCAACAGTCGTAATGGTTGACGCACCATGGAGTCGTGGCTGGAGTGGCAACCGACAAGGTTGCTCAAGCAAGGCGGTAGCCCTTTGTGCCGTTTGTCGTGGTAGCCGAGAGCGTAGGTGGTGGAGCCGTGGTCGAGGTAGCCGTGCAAAGAATGTCGTGGTCGATGTCGAATCGGGGTAGCCGGTGTCGAGGAAGTCGTCGTGGAGCCGCGGGCGCAAACAGGCGCCGAGTTAGTCATGGGTGTAGTGGTGTCGAAGTAGTGGTGCGCCGGGAAGAAGATGTTGTTGACGATGCATCGCAACCGGTTTGCCAAGCTCGGGGACACATCGTAGACGAAGGCACACACCGGTGTTGCCAGCACCGGGCATGCGTAGATGGACGAAGACGAAGTTGATGAAGCGCGGCACTAGACTTGCCAGGCCTGGGGACACATCGTGGACGAAGGCATGCTTCGGTGTTGCCAGCACCGGGCATGCGTAGACTGGGACCTGCACGAGCTGTACGCCATGTCAAAGAAGCTAGAGAAGCCAGCAGAGAAGGACTCGACGACTGTTGCGGCGGGGCCGATGTCGCCCGCGGTTGTCAGAGTAGACGAAGTGGTCGGGGTAGATGACGGCGACGCTGGCGACGGGCTAGTGCTGGATGAAGATGAAGGAGGTGGACAGGCGGCGGCGGTAGCCAAAGAAGGGCGGCGGCGGCAACCTGACGACAGCAGCGGCGGCTAGGTTAGGAACGCGGCGGTAGTGCTCGAAGTAGGCGAAGAACCCGGACAGCGTGACAAAGACCGGCGCGGACGGTGGCATTTGTAACGCCCTCGATTCAATCGTACACTAATCATGCACGCAAATGTGTACGATCAAGATCAAGGACTCACGGGAAGATATCACAACACAACTCTAGACACAAATTAAAATAATACAAGCTTTATATTACAAGCCAGGGGCCTCGAGGGCTCGAATACATAAGCTCGAATACACAAGAGTCAGCGGAAGCAACAATATCTGAGTACAGACATCAGTTAGACAAGTTTGCCTTAAGAAGGCTAGCACAAAAGCAACATCGATCGAAAAGGCAAGGCCTCCGGCCTGGGAGCCTCCTAACTACTCCTGGTCGTCAGCGGTCTCCACGTGGTAGTAGGCACCCTCGGGGTAGTAGCAGTCATCGTCAAAGGTCGCGTCTGGATCCTGGGCTCCACCATCTGGTTGCGACATCCGAGAAAATTGGAAAGAGGTGGAAAAATAGGAAGCAAAGCAACCGTGAGTACTCATCCAAAGTACTCGCAAGCAAGGATCTACACTACATATGCAACATTATCAAAGAGAGGCTGTATATGTGGACTGGGTTGCAGAAATGCCAGAATAGAGGGGAGAGCCTAGTCCTATCGAAGACTAGCATCTTCTGGAAACCACCATCTTGCAGCAACAGGAGGGAGTAGAGTAGCATAACTAAAGTAGTAGTAGTGTTATCAACCTTGGCCAGAGATCCTTTCTCGACTCCCTGCGAGAAAGCAATCCCAGAGCCATACTATCCAGTTATCATCTCATATCCAAGTCTCATATCAAGTATCCAGTTCTAGTTGTATCGATCGGGATACAACTCCAAGTGTCCGTTACCGTAGGACAGGCTATCGATAGATGTTTTCTTCCCTGCAGGGGTGCACCAACTTACCCACCATGCTCGATTAACTCCGGCCGGTCACACTTCCCTGGGTCATGCCCGGCCTCAGCCAAACAATACGCCGCAACCCGACCTAGGCTTAATAGAGAGGTCAACACGCCGGACTAAACCTATGCCCCCAGGGGTCATGGGCCATCGCCCCAGGAACTCCTGCATGTTGCGTGGGCGGCCGGTGAGCAGACCTAGCTACCTCCTTAAAAAGGTAGGAGCTTACCAGTCCAACCCGGCGCGCGCCGCTCAGTCGCTGACGTCTATTAAGAATCGGCTGATGCATACGACGCAGAACGCCCATACTATGCCCACGTGATGGTTAGTGCTATCAGGCCAGAGGCCCCTCGGATCAAATACCCAAATTGTAGTGGATTAGGAGCACACGGTAACAAGCAGAGACTCATGAAAGATGTGACCCCGTTGCCCCGTCTCGAGGACTTGCGGCAAGGGCTAGGAATGCCCGGCCACACCTCGTAATTATCTCGCGGGCACCCTCTAGGTCAACCCGTCTCCACTTCACTCGCAATTAAGCTCGCGCGGGTACCCCTCAGGGCCGACCCGTCTTTAGTAACATGGTTCAATGTAAAGTCATAGTAACCATAGTAACTGTGTGTCCAAACATCAAGGGGAAAACCCGAGGAATCACCCCCGGTGAATTCCACTCGATGTAATCATCAAGGTGAACGTAAGAGGAACCACCCCCGAGGTTCACACTTGAGGGGTTGCACGACAGAGTCGTGTCGGAAGTGGTTAAGGCAGAATCACCCTGGATGACCACGACCGAATAGCTACACTACAGGGTTAACATCAGAAGTGCTGTAGAGGTCTCACCCTCGGCACTCGATAGTAACCCAGTAGTGTCAAGCAACTAAGGGGAAAGTGATGTGCGGTGCCGGGGCCTGGTCTTCGATCCCGTTGATCGGGTCTTCGAACATAAAGCGGGGCAACTGGGACAAGGTGGGGGTCACTGATGGATCACTAACCAACCTATACTAAGCAGTTTAGGATAAGTAGGTAAGGTACAAGGAGCAGGTTACAAAAGCAGGCTATGCATCAGAATAGGAGCAAATAATAACAGTAGCAAAATCTAATGCAAGCATGAGAGAAAGGAATGGGCGATATCGGGATGATCAAAGGGGGGGCTTGCCTGGTTGCTCTGGCAAGGAGGGGTCGTCATCGACGTAGTCAATCACAGGGGCGGCATCGGTCTCGGGGTCTACCGGAGAGAAGAGGGGGAAGAAACAATAAATATAAAGCAAACAAAGCATCACAAAGCATAACAAGACGAAAAGCAGAACTAGGGTCGACCTAACATAGTACTGCACGATATAGGTGAAGGGGGAAATCAACTGGGAATGTATTCCCGGTACCGGACTTGTGTTAGACAGATGACTAGAGGGGGAATGTTCCATGTTCAGCATGCTAGAGGCATGTGACAGATGAATGGACCGCGTATTCGGATTCGTCTCGTCGTTCTGAGCAACTTTCATGTAGAAAACATTTTCATCCGAGCTACGGTTTATTTTCTATGATTTTTCAAAGATTTGAACATTATTCTGAAATTATTATTAATTATTTAAATCGACAGAAGAGGACAATATGACATCATCCTGGCGTCATTACTACATCAGCGGTCAACATACTAGCTGACCAGTCAATGGGGCCCATGGGGGACCCACTGGCAGTGACTAGGCGATACCCAGTCAGCCGTTGACTGGGTCAACAAGGCCAGCCGGGCCACTGGGCAGTGACTTAAGGGGCTGGCCCCGGTCGGCCAAGTCGGCACCGGCACCGGTGGAGCCCCGGCAAGCGCTCCCGCGATGGAGATGCGCTGGATCTCGCCGAAATCCGGCTCCGGGCGGCCGTTCGGGGCGCGGCCGGTTGTTTTCGAATGACCACTTCGCCGCGGGTCCGATGGTGGCGACAGAACGAGCGGAGGGGCCCGGCAAGGACGCCGGCGACGAGCCGTGGCGGCATCCGCGTATGGACCAGGCGGAGGCGCGGCTACGGAGTGTTTGCGAGCGTGTTTAGTAGGTGGGTGGGACCTGCAGTGCACCCCGAGCACGCTAGGGCGGTCGGGAGGGGCAGCGGCGGCTTGGGAGCGCAGGGCGGGCAGCAACGGCGGATACCAGAGCGCGGCAAAGGCGGCAGGGGGTTCGTCCTTCAGACAAAACGAGGCGGGAGCGGGTCAGGGGCGAGCTAGGGTGGCGCTCGGCGCTAGGGCGCTCTGGAGCGCGCCCACCGCACGCACTGGAGCTGGAGAGCTCGAGCGGCTCGCGCAGCGCGGTCATAGCGATGGCCGAAGCACGAGGGCGGGGCCGGCTAGCTAGAGAGCACGCGAGGACACAGGGAGACAGGGGAGTCTGTAGGGTGCTCACCGGGCCCTGCACGTGTGTAACACCCACGATGCGGCTATATCTCCCACGTGTCGAGGCACGACTTAGAGGCATAACCGCATTGTAGGTATTGTCGCAAGATGGGTCATCTTCACACAATCCCATGTAATGAACAAGAATGGGATAAAGAGAGTTGGCTTACAATCGCCACTTCACACAATACATAAATAAATTCATACATCATTCAAAATACACACATAGACCGACTACGGTCAAATCCAAACGAAAAGAAGATAACCCCAAATGCTAAATCCCTGATCGTCCCCAACTGGGCTCCACTACTGATCATCAGGAAACGAAACATAGTAACGACCACGTTCCTTGTCAAACTCCCACTTGAGCTCGGTTGCGTCACCCGCACTGGTATCGTCGGCACCTGCAACTGTTTTGGTAGAATCTGTGAGTCACGAGGACTCAGCAATCTCACACCCGCGAGATCAAGACTATTTAAGCTTATAGGAAGGATGGGGTAATGAGGTGGAGCTGCAGCAAGCACTAAGCATATATAGTGGCTAACATACGCAAATAAGAGCGAGAAGAGGAGCAACGCAACGGTCGCGAAGCTAGAGGTGATCAAGAAGTGATCCTGAAACTACCTACGTTCATACATAACCCAAACCGTGTTCACTTCCCGGACTCCGCCGAAAAGAGACCATCACGGCTACACACACGGTTGATGTATTTTAAATAAGTCAAGTGTCAAGTTCTCTACAACCGGATATTAACAAATTCCCATCTACCACATAACCGCGGGCACGGCTCTCGAAAGTTTATACCCTGCAGGGGTGTCCCAACTTAGCCCATTATAAGCTCTCACGGTCAACGAAGGATATTCCTTCTCCCAGGAAGACCCGATCAGTCTCGGAATCCCGGTTTACAAGACATTTCGACAATGGTAAAACAAGACCAGCAAAGCCGCCCGATGTGCCGACAAATCCCGATAGGAGCTGCACATATCTCGTTCTCAGGGCACACCGGATGAGCAAGACGTCGGGTTGGCATAGACCCTGGTTGCCCAGGGGGCGCCAGACATCGCTCGGTTTGGACCAACACTCGAAGGAGCACTGGCCCGGGGGGGGTAAGTAAAGATGACCCTTGAGTCTGCAGAACCCAAGGGAAAAAGGCTTAGGTAGGCAAATGGTAAAACCAAGGTTGGGCCTTGCTGGAGGAGTTTTATTCAAAGCGAACTGTCAAGGGGGTCCCATAAATCACCCAACCGCGTAAGGAACGCAAAATCAAGGAACATAACACCGGTATGACGGAAACTAGGGCGGAAAGAGTGGAACAAAACACCAGGCATAAGGCCGAGCCTTCCACCCTTTACCAAGTATATAGATGCATTAATTAAATAAGAGATATTGTGATATCCCAACATATCCATGTTCCAACATGGAACAAACTTCATCTTCACCTGCAACTAGCAACGCTATAAGAGGGGCTGAGCAAAAACGGTAACATAGCCAAAGAACGGTTTGCTGGGAAAGGTGGGTTAGAGGCTTGACATGGCAATATGGGAGGCATGATATAGCAAGTGGTAGGTAGCGCGGCATAGCAATAGAGTGAACAACTAGCAAGCAAAGATAGAACTAATTTCGAGGGTATGGTCATCTTGCCTGAAATCCCGCTAGGAAGAAGAACGATTCCGTGAAGAAGACAAACGGACGTAGTCGAACGAATCCTCACAACTCCGGAACGAAACCGAAGCTAACGAGAGAAGCAACCCGGAAAGAAACCAACAACATAGTAAACAACCACCACATACACATGGCATGATGCACAAGCAAGTATGATGCATGTCCGATTTAATGAGGCATGGCATAGCAAAATGCACAAACAATACTACAAATTAAGTGGAGCTCAATATGCAACTTGTTGCATATTGATGAAACACCACATTCAATCATTTAGTTCGCTCTCGTTTATGGTACTCATCAATATTAAATGTTGTTAAACATGGCAAGAGGGTGAAGCATAAATAAACTAACTATTTAGGCAAGTTTAAATGAGGCCGGAACAACAAACAACAATTCCGGAAAAATCCCCATATGCATATTCTGAATTTGCTACTGTTATGCCCTAAACACAATTTTAATGTTGTTAAACAGCAAAATAAAGTGCACCATGTTAAACTAGGCATTTTTCTACCCCATTTACATATAAAGTTTATTCAATTTTGAGCTACGGTTATTTAGTTATGAAATAATTCATTTTAACATGCTATTTATGCAAAATGAAATAAACAGCAAGTTTAAACATTTTAAACATGGGTGAGAGCAGCATATTATGAAACTAGATGAAATTCTAGACATTTTTCATATATAAAGTTTTTACATATGATGCACGGTTGTTGAATTATTAAATGCATTAACATGGAGGGTTTTTCTGTAAAACAGTAAATCCTGGGATAATTGATTAAATCCGTCCACAGGAAAAAACACTATACGGGCCGAAACTGGCTGGCCCAAAGTGCACAGGGGAGGGCTGGGGCTGCTCACCCATGGGCCAAGCCCAGCTGGAGAGGAGGAGGCAGGGCGAAGTGGGGCTGGAGACGCGCTGGGCCTTGGCGCCCTTGCAGCCCACGCACGCGACGAGGAGGCACGAGGCAGCAGGCGTCGCCCTTCTCTGCTCCATGCAGAGACTGAAGCCGACCGCGGTGGCTTCAGGTGAGACAGGGGACGACGTCTACGCGGGGAACGCAAGGAGGCGGCGGAGACGAGCGGAACCAGATGCGTGACGGTGTTCTCCGGCAAGGTGGCGCGCGGGCGAAGCTGAAGGTGGCGGCGCATGTTCTCTGTTCAAACGCAGAGAAGGTTTCAGAGAGAGAAAGAAATCGGGGAGGAAACAAGGAGGCCGTGAGGGGGCTTGCTGACCGACGAAGGAATGGCCCGGATCCGACGGATCCTGATGCGGGCGAGGCTGGGGAACGGCGAGGCCGGATGGATCCACCTCGGACCAGGCGAGGCAGCTTGAGCTCGGCGGCTGGACTTGCCGGCGTCGGGGACAAGGCGCACGAGAGCAGAGGGCCTGCGAGGCGGCGCAGCGAAGCAGACCCCAGCGCGGGTCTTCAGCGGCAGAAGGCGAGGCCGGAGGGCGGGTCCGTCCAGGAACAGGGCGGAGGCGAGCTGGGCATCGCGGCGATGAAGGCCATGGCGACGGCGTGGTCCTGTCAACGAACAGAGAGAGAGAGCTAAGAAATTAAGGGAGGGAGAGCTAAACGGAGCAGGAGGGAAGGAAGGGACGCGAGACGGGGACCTGCTGGTCCGGCGGCTCTGCTCGGAGAGGTGGCCGGCGACATGGGAGGCTAGCGAGGCTGGGGGAGCAGCGGCCTGGTGGCGACAACTCGCACGGGGAGAATCGAGGACGCTCGGGCGTACAGAGGCTGTGGCCTTGATCTGAAACTGGATCGAGCGTCGGCTGGATGCGGAGTGGAGGGCTGCGCTCCGGACTGCTGCTGCTGCTTGGGTGGCCGGCACGAAAATTGCGGGAGGTCGTCGGAGGCTGCGGCGGTGGTTGGTTGGGTGGAGAAAACGATGAGGATTTTTGGATCGGGAGGAGATCACGAGGAAGAAGGTAGGTAGGTGGCGGCGGGCAGGGGGGTGGATGGGACATTGCTCCTAAAATTTAGGGTTAGGGTCTAGTTTATATAGCAAGGGGATTAGGGCAGGGTTAATTTGGATCCTCCGATCATAATCGGGCGGTCGAGAATAGATTGGTTAGGGAGTCCAAATAAGAAAACAGAGATGTTTTATAGATGTTAGGGGATGATCCGGATCCAATGGTGACGACTGAGCGGGTCGGGTTCGGGGGCAAGTTTCGGACGAGCAAGTGAGGGGGTCTAAGAGAGGTGATGAAGGCAAAGGGAGAAACGGCAACGACGAGCGAATGCAAGTTTTAAAACATGACGGCAACGAAGTGCCGATGCAATGCAAATGATGCGATGATGAATGCAACACACAAATAAAACACACGGCGAACACGAAAAACAAGGAAGGCATCTGGAGCGTCGGTCTCGGGGCATTACAACACTCCACCACTACAAGAGGATCTCGTCCCGAGATCTAGGATGGCACAGAGATAAACGGAAGAGGAACAAGTAAAACAAGTTGCTTCTTTGACAAACGAGTGAAACCAAAGAACCTTGAGAGGTTGAAAACTTGAAAGAAGAATACGACAGAGTTGAACAAAATTGAGAAGACTCCGGTAGAAAAGTGAAACAAGGAACACCATGTGAACTTTGGAGTTTGCAAAGCTATGAATGACGAGAACAATGGACGAGAAGTACATGCAAGCACTCCGGTTGAAATGAGATGTACAAGGAACGATAAGGATCAATTACGATAACGCTCCGGTTGGAAATGAAAAGAATAGAATTCGAACTTGGAAAAATGAAAGCACTTGGATGAGACTCCGGTTAAAACTAGATAGAGAAGGAATAAGATTGACATAATTTGGGCAGCACTCCTACTAAAAGAAGAAGGAAAACCTGATAAGATGAAAAGAACTTGAAGAGATGACACAACACTCCGGTTAAATGGATAAGCACGAAAAGAACACGATCTTCACAATTCGAGATGATGAGCGAAGAGAGCAACATCACATTGCCTCCGGAGGAGAGAATAGAAGATAGATCATTGGAATAAAAGAATGTAGAAGGAAATGCCAATTTCTGCCACAAATGAGCTTGGAAAGCACCCTTCGAAGAAGGTTATAACGGAGTGGTTGGAAAACCAACAACGAAAAGAATAAGCTTGTAGCGGGCTTATGGAAACATCCCAACATTATGAGGTGACAAACGGCCACTAAAGGAAGCCATTGATTTGAGTGAGAGCACCAAGGCGATGAAAAACTTATTCGCCAAGATGAGAACGAGAAAAATTGGATCATTGATAAACACCACAAATAGCTACATTCCTTAGGGAAGGCTATAGGTGAAAATATAACCCAATACAACTCCAACAAAAAGATTGATTGGTTGAACAAAAATCTCTTGAACAAAGATAAAATGATGGATTTAAATATGTCACTCTTGAAAACTTGTGAATCATGAAACACAAAGGGAAATTATCAAGAATGACATAACCCCACCTCAAAAGATAAGGTAGGAAGAATTGCACTTTGGAATGCAAGATGAAGAATGCTTGAACTCCTCAAAACAAGACATGTGTTGAACACCATGTTTATTTAAGAGTATAGCTTGATGGATCTTGACTCCAAGAGAAATCTTGAAGAACAATTGAAGAATGAAATGAATCCTTGACGAAGCACCATGTAGAGCCTCCATGAAGAACTCCGGTAATAAAAGAATGATCAAACGAAAGGGAAAGTTGAAAAGAACTCCGGGAGAAACCTTGCAATGATTAGATGAAGCTTTGAAATGATATAATTGAAATAACTTGGAGCTCCGGAAAGAAAAATGAACAAATGAGATCAAGAATTTTGATGAATCTCCGGAATAAGGAATTAATCACTTGGATGAAACAAGAATAAGAATTACATTATGCTTAGCCTTCACCAATTTAGATTGATGACAAGCAACGGATTTGGCATACTACTTATTCTCGTAGAAAGGATTAAGAGAGATATAGCGCAAACTTGAGAAAAATCTTCAACGATCCGCCGGTAGGATTGGAAAGAACGAATGAATTGATATGATAACCAAGGAAGAGAACTCTTGAACGAACCACCGTAAGAATTGAAAATGAACGAAGAAAAGATAAAGAAACACCGGGAAGGATTAGGAAATGAACGAAGATACTTGAGAGAATTTAGATACAAGTGAACGCAGAGATCCCGAGCTGATTAGATAATACTTGAATGATGCACCGGTAAGATTTGGAGAATGAGAGCTGAAAGCTTGAATGAATAATTCTGAGATGATGGGCTCCGGAGAATCAAACTGAAAAGACTCCTGAAATGCTTCGGACGGGTGAAAAGAATTCTCACAATCGAAAAAAATTATGAGAGGATGGCATCAAGCTAGAACCATGAATCTTTGGAAGAACGAGTAAGGATTTAAGAGGAACTCTTCTTCGGTCTTCAAAATCCGAGAATGATGACGAGAAATACCACCATGAATTGTTGAGGCACTCCGTAATGAAAATTAGAAAGGTTGAACCAACGATGAAAAGAATATGAAAGCGAACTTGGAGGATACATTTGACTTATGAGAAATCATTCTTATGTCAAACTTTGAAGGAATTTGGGAATCGCTCCGGGAAAATTAGAAGAGTCAGGTAAGATCCTAGGAAAAGACCTGTGGGTTATGGGCCCACTCAAAAGATACACCGTTGAATGATTAAAAGAAGGATTGTGCTGGTTGAATTAAATGGCTTGAATAAGGTAAGACCTCGAAATAGCTTGAAAGGATTTCGAATAGAAACTTGAATCTTCTGGGATATCTTCAGCACTCCGGAACAATTGAATAGCACGCGAAGAATGATTAAGAGTTGCACCGGCATGAGAAAGCATTTGAAACGAGGAAAGGAATGTGATCAATACTGAAGACTTGAATTGAGTCCACCGTAGAAGAAAAGAACGAAGAATAATAGACTTGAAGCTTCCTTAGCATCTTCATGGGAAATCACCGGATAAGAACATTGAAAGAAAAGAATGAAGAGACTTCGCATCAACAAAAAGGATACTTGATTAAGAAATCTGAGTCCTTGAAGAAAAGGGTGGGAGGGCGGGAAAACAAAGGCAACTTGGGATGAATGAAACAAACATCATTGAGAGAACTTAGAATTGATCTTGCGGATGGGGAAAATGATGGGATCATCTTGAAGAGAAGTGCACCGGTTAGAAATAGAATTGGGATGGCACTCTTGATGACCAAGAAGGATTAACACTCCCATATAAATATGAGAACACCGCTTAGAATAAGGTATGGAATCAACACTTGGCATTGAAGCAACTCGAATACCACAAAACAAAAACAAAGGATTTGGCTTGCAGAATAAGCCGGAAACAAACATATGATAGATCCCATACCGTATCATGTGTGTGTTGGAAAGATATTGTAACACCCCAAAATTTTGACCTTGTTTTATTAATTAAAATTTTGCCAGGAAATTAAATTTTTATTTTTCTGGATTTCTCCTTTGATTTCAGAACCCCTCTTCTCTTTAATATTGTGGGTTTTACCTCAAGTGGAAACTTTCCAGAAGTTTTATTGGACTTGTATGCCCTCTTTATAAAAACAATTCTTTGTCAGTAGATTTTATTTGCATAATTATTTTTATTGAGCTTTATACTTTTAAAGTGATCATTCATAAATTTGGAGCCCCTTTTTCACTACAACCTTTTGACAAATGCATTTAAAATTCCCACCAAAATTTGGGGATGTCTTGTGGTGTTTCCACATCACTTTTATGCAAAAATATCTTTTGGTTATTGAAGATTTTGAGCTCTACATCAACTTTTCAAATCTGGTCCAGTAGTCATTTTGTACTACAACCTATTTAAATATTTCTTTAAAAATTCTTCCAAGTGTTTGGAGATGTTAGTAGATGCATATAATTCAACTTCATGCAAAAACCCAGTGTTGTTCTTTGAAAAATTTGAGTGAATCAACCTCTTTTCCATTCTGGTCCAGTTTGGTGATTTGTACTGCAACCCTATTTTATTTTGCTCTAGTGACCCTGAGCTTTTTCCTGCTTGAAGCCCTCCCTGCCAAACCCTTAAGTCCAAGAGAATGGACTCATTGGACGATTTTAAGTGCATGCAATGAGCCCTTTTTCTTTTTGTCCAAAACTGTAGTTTTGCAAAACTTGCATTAACAAGTTTCTGGTTTTGCCCAAATGATCTTGCCATCATCGACTACATCTAAAGAGACCCTGATCTGGAGATTTTGGCCACTCCAAGAGTTGTCTAGATGCACTTGGCATTCTGTCGAACACTTGGTGTGCACAGTCAGTTTTGGGCATGTTTCCTAGTCTATACTATGATCTTGCTCCAATGACCCAGCAACCTTGTCCACTAAGCTCCTAGCTATCCCTATCCTAGTCCTGTTAGTTGCCAGCCTCACCCTCGCGCTCTAGGCTGCCTTGGCATTTCGTCGAGCATGCCCCGTGCGTGCTCTGGGCGCGCCCAGAGCGCACGTTTTGCACGCGCGCGCACTGAGCCGCCGCGTCCCACTGCCGCCCTCGTCGCGTCCCGTCCCTGGCCCCTGCTCGCCTGCTGAACCGCGCACTACACTCGCCCACTCTCCACGCCACCCCTGGCGCCCTACAGCGCCGCTGGCAGAGCTTTTGGCGGCACGCCGGCGTCGCCAGCGAGCCCCTGCCATGGACGGCGCCGCCCAAGCCACCCGCGCGCGCCAGCTGCCCCTGTGAACCGAGCTTATCCCGAAGCCCGTCGGCAAGCGCTCGTCGTCGCCACGTCGCCCTGCAGCTACAGCACGGCTGTCGCCGGCGTCCTTATCCACAGCCGCCGCGGTCCAGCCTCGAGCGCCTATTTAAGGGATCCCCGAGCTCGTTCAAGACCTCAGGCGACCCCAGATTTTCCTCCTAGTGCTCCCCAAGCAGTGGATTGACCGGACGAGGCCATCTTCCCCAACTCTGGCCGGTTCGGCCGCCGCTGCCGTCCGGTGCCATTCGTCGCAACCAGCCACTCCCCCGCACATCCAGCGCCACCACTCGCTTCCTCTTGTCCTTGCGGAGCTGCCCAGCGCCTCAGCCTCGATCGGAAACCACCGGAGCCCAAAACCCACTTCACTCCCGTAGC